>NW_001820832.1:1029593-1044830 GCF_000146945.2 Sclerotinia sclerotiorum 1980 UF-70
ATTATATCTATATCCCTCTTGAACCGCGTGTCCTCCATCTAAGAAACAAATTTCTATTGAACATCCCTGAGGGTTACCTATGATATCTTACCACTACCTACCTAATAACTTTACAGATAAATTACAAAGGAAATATATATATCCATATACTACTCACTCCCTCATCACTCACCCCCTCCCTCACACACTTAACCACTTAATTAAACATATACACATCCACCATCTATATCTTTATAATCTTACCACCAAAGATCATCTATCCCTCCGCCCTTAACTCTTAACCCCTAATCCCAATCCTACTCATTCATCCATCTATCCAATCATCCAATAATAAATACACAAGCACAAACACATCCCAGCTTATATATACATATACAAATACATACCTCTATAAACCCTACACAACCATCTGCCTAAGATCTTACCTACCATCTACTTCCTCCCTTCCTTCCCTCTCTCTCTCCCCCCCCCCTGACCTCATAACCCCCTTACAACAAGGCCATCCACCAAATCCATAAACTCCATCAAATCCGCAAACTCCCTAAACTTCACTTAAAAAACTTACTTAAATTTCACTCACCTTTTCACTAAACAACCAATATAAGATCTAACTAAGCTTACCTACCTAATAGAATATCCTAAACAAAAACTTTTAAGATAACAATACCAAGTACCTACCTAGTATCAACAACCAACACCATTTCACTTCATCACTTCACCATTTCACCATTTTAACTTCCTACCTAGACGCCTATACATCTGTCCTAACCTATCCTAATCTCTTGTACTACCTAATCAAACTTAAATAAAATCATCACCATCACCATTCACCAAAGGGAAGAAAAAAAAAAAAAAGAGAAAAAGGTAAAAAAGACATATCTATCAAGGGCATTATTAGACTATAATACAAGCTTTGTATGGAACCGACGCCAGATTCAATAGTTGTTAAAAGTTGATTGCAGTGATACCTGCCGATGCATTACAGAGCCTGGCTTATGAGTCCTTCCCTCCATAAAACTCCACTCTTATTCTTCATCATGCCTAACCGACTTCAACATCACATATACCAAATGTATCATCTGGAGGTTCACTTTTGAAAATGTCAACCCAGTTTATCAAATACCACACACAATATATTGTGAGAAACTCTGTCGACTTCGCAGTTCATCACTCCCCTTCCCCTTATCCTTATTCTCCTCTCCCTCCAGCCATATAACCCCCCTCGAAGATTTTGATAACGCAAAAAAAAAAGAAAGACACGGAGGAAGAAATTTGGAAGATGTCGTGTGTGTGTGTGTGTGTGTGTGTGTGTGTGTGTGTGTGTGTGTAGTAAAGTTGAAACCAAAGGTTTCTCCAGGATATCGTCGCAAGGTCCCAGTGCTTAAGAACGCTGATGAAAAGCAATGCAATAGGACCTCCCATAGAAACAAGAACATCGAAATGAAGAATTATTGTGCACAGAATCTGAGATGCGCAGCTTTGTTGGGTCCCTTATTTTACTGTATCGGAAGTAATTGATCGGGAAGGACCATCTCTGTCGCTTAAATATAAGGGAGACTGTTATAAAGACTTCGACCAATCTATGTCGAGAGTCACGAATATTAAAGAGTCGTATCTGGGAGGTGATTAAGTAAAAAAAACGAAGTGCCAGTTGAAAATGACACCGCATGCGACGAGAATTCGTTATCGTCGAAATAATAGGCCAGATCTACATGGCCCAAACCTTGAGCTGGAAGTGGGAGTAAAATATTGTAAGTTATGTGGACCAGAGTTTGAGCTGAAGAAAGAAACGGAAAAGTTAGTTTGAGAAAAGAGGAAAGAAAGCGAATAAAAAAGTTAGTTTGACTCACCAGTGAATCCCATGATCCAGTGCACAAACTCATTCCATCGTTACTAACACCCAAACAACTGACACGGTTGTCATGGCCAACCAGTGATCCAACCTTCTCGGCACGAGTGATATCCCATACCTAGAAGAGAGGTTAAAATCATAGTCCTCTTTGGATGGTATGGCTAGATCTATAATGACTTACCTTGCACTCGAAATCATCATAACCAGCAAACAACAGTCTACCAGATACAGAGCAGGCAACAGATGTGATTCCACAGAGGATGGACTCATGCTAGACATTGTTAGTGACAAATTTATGGGGCCTGAAAGGTAAAGACCTACTCCATATTGGTTGAGCTCTCTATCAGCACGAATGTCGAAGAGTCTGCAGGTGGCATCATCGGAACCAGTGACAAATGAGTGTCCATCTGGAAAGAATTGGATGGCGTTGATATCTGATTCATGTCCTGCGAAAGTTTGAACAGCCTTGCCTGCACGAACATCCCAAAGTTTAGCAAAGGCATCGCAAGCACCTGAAACGAATGTATTTTGATTAGTTGGGTTTATACTGATGCTCATGACATCACCCAAATGATCTGCGAACTCGGTGACCTTTGATCCTGTTTCGACATCCCACTTCATACATGTCATATCTCCGGAAGATGTAAGGATAGCTCGGTCATTGATGAATCGACAGCAAGATAGATATCCGGAATGTCCAGAAAGTTCCCTAGCGACCCGCGTAGGTCCATCGCGATTGGAATTTAAGTTATAGATGGAACAAATGTTATCCAATCCACCACAGGCGACGTAGTTACCACTTGGTGCATAGGCACAAGTCATGACCCATGAAGATCTTAGAGGAATGGCGTGAACCTTGTTCGTTGTGTACGCATCCCAAATAATTAATTTACCATCTTGCGATGCTGATACCAAATGCCTTCTATCCGTCGACCAGTGCATTGCATAAATCTTTGCGAGATGTCCTTTTAATGTCTTTCGAGTCTTTAGCATTTGATTCTTTGGTAAAGCTTCTTGCTGAGCCCTCGCAAGGTTCATCACTGTAACATCACTCATTAGCCATACAATCGCAGACATCATCAAACATTTCCCGATGAGACCGAAGATTGTTGTGAAAGCTGAAATATGATTAATTACTCACACGTTGCGTCTGCCAAATCATCCTTCTTGCGCTTTATCCTATCCTTTAAGGATTCTGCTTCACGACGAGCCTGCTGAATACGCGACTGCATCGCCTCGGGCGATACATCGTTCGACGACATCTCGGTCAGTCTGATGGATGGTATCAATTGCGATGATATCTCAGCTCGATAATTATCGTAGTTGTTTCAATTGTCGACGAGGCTGTAGGGGGTTGCGACCAAGCGGAGGATAGCTTCCCGAGTTTGTTGGTTGACAAGAATGAAATTGGCTGAGGGTAAGCAGTTCAGCTATCGGAAGGTCTTAAGGAATTTGTCGCCGGTTTGGTATCAATTGAGTATGCTTGGGGCTTGTTGTTTATGGTAATTTCCGGGGATGTATTAAAGGTCTCCTCTTCTTTGTGTGAAATGAATCAAATGCGAGGTATATCAAAGTAACGGGGACAAACTTCTCTGCCTTCTTCTTGGTCAAATTGTGGAACAAGACTTTGTATGGAAGGGATCCTCTGCTTCGGATTTGATGGGTTGAAGAAAGTTGAGGCAATCTTGAACGGGATTGAGAAGGATGATTTGATTTAGAAGGTACAGTAGTGCAAGTAACACCCAGTTATTTGCGTTTCTTTTTCTCGCTTAACGATCCTCTAACCTGGATTGACTTGGGTTTGATGGCGCTAGCAGCTCTCTTTCGGGTCTGGGCTAAATAAAAGCAGAGTGAGAAGGAAGCCGGTGGGAAAATGGCAAGAACTGGTTTAGTGGAAATCAAAATTAATAATGGGGAAAAGAGATTTTGGGAAGGAGTGGTTAATTATTGGGAATTGAGAAGGAGAGGGAAGGAGGGAAGGAAAGGAGGAGCAAGTGAAAAAGTAAGAGTATATGAAGTGAATAGAGAGTAATATAACAAGTCGATAATACGTGAATGGATAACTAAGGGAGGTTACTAATAAGTAAAGTACTAATAAAGTAAATAAAACTAAGATAAACCAGTCCAAGAGGTGTAAACCAGATCAAAGCAAAGAACAACTTCCTTCAAGATTGTAGATCAAACGAATCTATCATTCTTTCGGAATGAATATCTCAGGTGGGTTGAAAAGGAAGTAGTAGAAGAGGAGTCCTGAGTGAGTAGATACCGGTGCTCTCGTAAGATACCTACTCCGTGCTGCATAACAGTATCAAGCTCGGGGATATCAATTGAATTACGGATATGTAATCAAATAATGAAAGTTATCAGATTGATTTGTCTACCTAGTATCTACTTACTCCCTAAGGTATATGAGAAGCTCTAAATGTTACATACTCTGTATATTACAAATATTACAAATATTGGATGACATAAAAAAGGAGAATGGGGAGATTAAAATGACGATAAAATACTAACAAGTACCTAGTTAGGCACTAGGTAAGCTACAAGAACGCCGAGGTAGGTACTCGAGTGAAAAATAACAGCTAGCAGCATATCAATTTCAGTAAAGTATTTCTTCAAAGAACTACTGTAACTTCTGTAGCTACTACAACTACTGTAACTACCTACATAACCACGAAACTACTAGGTAAGTCCTGTACCTAAGTTAGTTACGATTGATAGATTGACTTGTACCTGCTTTACTTCCATTCTACCATCCATCCATCCTGGATTATATGCTTGCAGCGGCATCCATAAAATAAATACATACTAGGGAATTAAAAGATCTACTCTACCACCATTATCCTATCTAACCTACCATACCTACCAAATCTACCTTACCTACCCATCCGATACCTCCGTACACATCTCACACCGGCACGAAGGAGAAAGGCACATTGTTATCATCTCCTTGACCAAGGTTACCTCCAACGTGATATCTTGAATGCTATAGGAGGAGAACACGAAGAAGGAGAAACCAAGTTACCTTTGCGGTATTATCTTGCATCCTGCAAGTCGCAACATGGTTCAATCGGTGGGTCTTTCTATTAATTGCAGATGCATATTGATCAGCAGGGCACAAATATGGTAATGAGATCTAATGCTTCTCCAGCTTTTCAACTTGCTGTCAACTAATGACCGACGTTGACCTATAGGATCAAGAGCGCATACAAAAGATGCATCATTCGTACAACACCATATTTCATCGTCGTATTGATCTCAATTGTTGGTAAAGGGTCCCAAAGTTGACCTCGATTGCGTTTGCGTACCAAATATTGCACCGTGGGGAATTCTTTTGCTTCCCGTTCTCTAAAGTTTCGACTAGGATGAACATCGGGGACTTGATTTTAAATAATCAAGCATCAAGGTCGGTCGGTTACTGGGATTGACGGGGATTGTGATGGCGGGCTCTACTAAATTCCCCTGGTTAATTCATAATAATACAGATACTCCGTAATAATCAAATCATCTTCCCATTTGGGTGTTGTGGAGTGTCTTTTTGTATTCAAGATCCGATATATCTAAGAATCTTTTGGTTTGGCGCAAGATAGGAAGACCTTAGGGAAATCTATCACGTCTATCACATCTGTCTCATCTATCCATCCTATCCATCAATCAATTCAATCCATCCATCAATCCATCGACTTTTAACGGTATCACATCGCGCAATTGAGTCTGTTACCCCTTCATCTACCGCAATACATACCGCACAGGGACTACGACGACCTCCAATTAGTTTAGACCCAATTTTTAAAGATTAAACAAGCTCCGTCGGCTCCATCAAGTGCGCAGCAAGATATATCACAGGTAATCTCGCCGCTCTTGGTATTTTTACCTGTACGGAGTAGTTCTGCTCGAGCTTTTCCCAGGAACCGATCAAAAAAAAAAAAGGACGAATGAACCGTTTTCTATCAATCCTATTGGCAGAAGCATCCATAATTCTTTTCATAATATCCACCTCCCATTCCCATTATGCAGAGTGGAGAATCTAAAGCCACGAATTCAGTATCTACCGATTCTCAGATTGGAAGATCTCCCGAAGTCGAGTTTGATCATTTTGATTGGTCAGTAGTAAGATTGGTCATCAGGGTATTACTGGACACCAGTTAGTTGTTGCTGCATCAAAGTGCTTGCAGCCGTGAACTTCAAACATTCACGGGAGACATCACGACAGCCAAAACACCATATTCAATATCTAGCCGAGGAATTTTACTTTAGATTCAGTCTCTTCATCCAAGACAAATTCTCAAGATCATTCTCACGCAATGGATTCATCAAGCTCAGAAGAAATCATTGATTTTACATCCTTGCCAAAAATTGAAGTAAGTTCTAAATGGTACATGCATATTTCGTGTTGTACATATTTAATGTCCGTCCAAAGCCCGGCGATCCTGTTACTCAAACTGCCCAGCCGCATGAATAACATCGATATAAGGCTGAAAAAAATTTGCTACTTAGTTACATGCCCATCTAAGTGGAAGTATCAGTCGACAATGTCTTCATGAAGTATGGCTTCAGAAACAGGAAAGGGGTGAGACTACATTGGTAGATCCATTGGTTGAGATGCCCGATGGTAAATTCGATTATGATCTTGAGACGTGAGTGATGTTTGTTTCATTTATTACTTTCTTCTTCTTCGGAACTATGAGATAAGTACATGGTTGTTCAGATGAACGGAATCCTGAGTTCGGGAAAGCCATGTACTGGCTATAGCAGTCTTTTCGCAAGCTATCAGATAGTCAGAATTCATTTCAATAATACCGATAAGTTTTTGATTCTTGGCTTTGTTTGAAATAGTCAGATTATCTGAGATTGAGTCGATGAATTAATTCGAATAATTAATCACTTTTATCATTTACAACTTTTCAAACATTGGAAGCTGTTCGAAGATTGGAAGTTTGAATAGTTTACCAGTTCGGACTATTACACATACCCCGCTTTTCACGTTTACTACCCAGCATGTCTCATTATATCTTTCTAGATTCTTCCCACTCTTCTCCAAGTATATCTACGAACTCTGCAACGACCTTTCCTCTCTAATCTACACCACCAATTCTGTTCTTTCAGATTTCCAAGCCGATGGCGTAGTATACCTCGAATTACGCACCACACCTCGAGCCATCCCTTCAGCTGGCATCACTAAAGATATCTACATTCAAACAATCCTCGACTGCATCAATAAACACAACAATGCAAATCCTTCCATGAAAACACGTTTAATTCTCTCCATCGACAGACGAAACGATGCTGAAACAGCAATGCAAGTTGTGAAACTAGCCCACAAATACCATTCCCAAGACCTAGGCGTAGTAGGAATCGATCTCTGTGGCGATCCCTCCGTAGGTGATATAAGTATATTCGAAGCCGCATTCCGCGCCGCTCGAAACCATGACATGAAAATCACAATACATTTTGCAGAGATGAAACAAGTTTCAAGGAAAGAATTAGAAACGCTTTTGGAGTTTAAACCCCATAGGATAGGTCATGTGATACACGTACCCGAAGATCTGAAACGAGAGATTGAGAGGTCGGGCTTGGGCTTGGAACTTTGTTTGAGTTGTAATGTGCATGCGAAGATGATTACGGGGTCGTTTGGTGATCATCATTTTGGTGAGTGGTGGGGAAGCTCGAGGGAGGGGAATTGTTCGGTGGTTTTATGTGTATGTGTTTTTTTTTTCTCTTGTTGTTTTCAATCACCCTATTTTTGTGGGTTTGGTGGTATATTTGGAGGGAGTTTATATCTTGAGATTGTATATCCCTCTTCATTATATGAGAATACTAATACTAATACTAACGCTAATCAATCAAAAATAACAGACAGATGACGTAGGAGTCTTCGGAAGCAAACTTTCGGATGAATACGCATTGGTAGCTCGACATTTCAACCTCGACCGAAAGGATATTTGTACATTGGCACGAAGTGGGATTGAGGTTATTTTTGGGAGTGAGGGGGATAGGGAATGGTTGAGGGGGGTTATGTGGAGGGTGTAGTGGATAGAGTGTTGAAATTGGTTGGTTGGATGGATGGATGGATGTAATAAGTCTTGATGGGGAATCTCTTTTTTAGATTTTAGAGTTGAAGTTGAAGTTGAAGTTGAAGGGTTGAAAATATATGTATGTACTAGGTATGTATTATGCTGTAATGCTGGATTGAAAGTGGCAAGTGGATGGATGGGAACAAGTAGAATCTAAGGCTTGCGATATTATTTCAGTATTATTAAGAGAAAAATATAAGTAGATATTTAGACACTATGAACCCTGTTTCTAAAACTTCATTTTTGTATTTATATTTTTGGGTTGTTTATGTGTTTTTATATGTGTTTGTGTCTTAGCAATCTTAAGATTATGTTGTATATATTATATTATATTGTATTATATAAATATATAAGGGTAATATCAACTTGAAAGGTTCAAAGTTATATTGAGGCGTGAGGATATTGGGTGAAGAAGGGTTGAGGATTTGGAGTTAGATGGGGATGGGGATGAGCATGAAGATAGGTATGAGGAAGAGAATTGGCTTTCTTGGTTTGTGATTTGTCGGGGGGAAGGGCGGGTGGATGATTGCTGTTATGTGAAGGGAAGTGAGTTGTCTAAACAGGGTAGGGAGTTTGGTGGTTTTTGAGGGTGGGAGAGCCCTTTGAGGAGGGGAGGGTTTTTGTATTTTGATGATGTGATGGGATGTGAATGGGATGGTGGAGAGGTCTAGAGAGGTGGAAATAGAGGGGTATAGTTGGGTTGGAAGTGGAAGTGGAATGGAATAGAATATTATGATGGAAAGGGAGGGGGGTGGAATGATGGAGAGAGGATAGTGAAGCGGAATAGGGTATGGATGTTGGGATGCTGGGATGCTGGGTGGTGGATGAGAGATATAGAATGTGGGATATGGGATATGGGATATGGGATATGGGATATGGGATATGGGATATGGGATATGGGATATGGGATATGGGATATGGGATATGGGATATGGATGGGAGAGATGGTAGTGATTAAAATTTTGAGTAGAAGAATATAATAATCAACAGAAATATAAACTGATCTTATAATAACGATTAGATTAATATACAAAAACAAAAATATTATAAAAAGAATATTTAATTTATTTAATTAATTGTTACGAGGTTTGCCGTCTAGATCACGTGGAAGTGCTCTAGGCTCTCGAGGTGGTTTATAACTAGGCGTCAAGCAGGGACTTAAGTAATGACAAATAATGATATGCAATTCGCAACTAATAGTAGAGTATACTAAATGATTGATCTTGAGCACGAAGTTCTATACAAAGGAAATCCATCTTGATTATATAGGCCTTCGTGTTCTGGCTCTAGAGGCTCTAACTAGATTGATTAGAGCCGGTCACATGATAGCTTTGATCCTGTGATTAGTCATGTGATACGGAAATATGTTAGCCGTCGTAACAATATTCTTATAGATAAATAAATAAATAGACTAGATGGCGAGGGAATATACACTCTACGCGAATGTAGTGAGAGAAAGATAAATAATTAGTACATTTTCCATCAAAGTCTTAAATTATTTACCTACTAACCTAGTAACTAAATCATATATGTGAAATTCGAAGTATTCATTCATTCATTCATCCATCCATCCATCCATCCATCCACTCACCCACATAAAACCAGCAGGCACAAGACAAATTACACTCACTCTGTAAATTGTAAGCCGTGGAGGTATTTTACTAGGATTTTACTTGTAGGTACCTAGATAAGATTCTTTAAGGTATTCATGCGGAGTTGATGGCGGGAGGGATGTAATGGAGAATGCTTAGATACTAGATGTGTGTTTGTGGGACTGATGGTGGGGTAGATGGGTACAGAATAGAGTAGGTTAAGAAAGCTTGGTTGTTGGTGTAGTGGAAATCAATGGGGGGTTTTGTGGGGTTGGTTGGTTGGTGGATGGATGGTGGGGTAAGGTTGTTGGGGTGGTTTTGAGGTAATCTTAGGATAGGGTTAGGAGTTTGCTGAGAATACCTATTAGGTAGGTAGGTATTTGGGAGGTAGATAGAGTAGGTAACCTGAGAATTTCCATGGTGGAGTGAGTGGAGAAGAGAGGAGATGAAAAAGATGATATCGATATAGATATGTAAATGCGATTTCGGAAGATATAAGGTTAATATAACACAATGTTAGATAGTTAGAATCACCCAAAAGGAAAGTTTTGCTGGGATCCATTGACTTTAGATGGATAAGGTGCCTAATCAAGACTGATTGATCGACTGAGTGGTCTGAGTAGGTATGTATTCGAGTTTGAATGGTGTGAAATTGGTAGATATTAGTGGGTAGGTATGTACTAGAGTGTAATAGAGTGTGATAGTTAGATTTTATATGGATCGGATGATCTGGCTACCTCGAATAGGCTCTTAAAGGTTGCAAAGATGTAGTTATACTAGGTAGGTAGGTAGTAAAAGATGTAGTAATAGGAATAGTAAGGCTTAGAGAGGAAAAGAATATTTGAGCTTTAGAATGTGTGAGGTGAGTGGAGTAAAGTAGCTACCTAATAATCTTACCTACTTCCATTATGAATAGATGTGTCTCAATGTTATGTCTTTGTGCTGCTGTGGTTATCCTAATTATGATGCTTTGAGCATACTTCATCATGTGTGGTTTCTAGACTCTTGATTAGTAATGGGTGGGATATACTCGTAATATATATGGTTTCTAGACTTTTTGACTGATAGTGGATGAGATATAATATATTATCTGATATATATGGTTTTTGGACTTTCGTAGTAGGTATCTGAGTTAATGCATACTAGATGACGAGTGTTTTGTGATGGTTCTCTAGCCTTAAATATGGAGTATGGGTATTTATGAATGTCGATGATTTGAGCATGGCATGGATATATCGATATTGATACAAGGTTATCGTTATTGATGAGACGGAGTGAGGTGAAGTGAGTAAAGTGAAGAATATATACTAGTATATGTATATGTATGTATCTATCTGTCTGCCTGAGGGAATATCATTAATGGATCTGCTATATAATGAGAATATATATATTCTTTACGTACCTAATACATCCCCAATTAGATGATCAATCATGGATAATTTCAGCCGTATTGTGATCTCTACTACAAGTCTCTACTACAACCGTTCACCGAACTTAAATCCTGGCTTATCGTACGGAAGTAAAAGATCAATGCGATAACCAAGCTTGGGCACACACCACCACCACACAGCACAGCTTAAAGGAACCCCGCATTAACGCTAGTGGGCCTCACCTAATCAATTAAACCCTCATACCTAACGAAAGACCTGCTGCCTTGTTAAGGTCAACACCCATTACGGCTCGACTCCTTATAAAAAGGAAAAGAAACATCTTACATATTTGGTATGAGGTGCAACACAAAAACCTCAAGCTTGTCACCCTACCATCTAAATTCCCTAATCATTATTAACCACATACAAAGAAAGTCAGAAGCAGAAGCTTCAACTTCTCTATCTCTGACACGTCTACGCTTAATCTATCAAAGCCCGGACTTCCTCGATTTACCAATAGGCAACGATTCGGCAAGTACTAACTTAGTTAACTCCTCCCACTTTCTCCCAATCTACGGCTCCATTCGGTGTACGCTTTCTCCATAGAAACTGGAGTGGGAACTTTACATCATCAAGAACAGTTCAAAAGTAGGGATCTCCTCTTTCTTCATCTTCTTGTCAACCTTAACTTTGTTATTTACCGTGTTCTTGAAAGCTATCTCCATCCGAACTGCCTCACATTCATTCACAATCACTTCTTTGACCTTACCCATTTGCTCGACATTTGACATACTATATCGCAAGGCTAATGACATGGAGTCACCCAGCGAGATTCCTTCTTTAGATTTGATATCTCAAAATCAACCACTAGAGAATTCCACCGAATTTCGGTTTCCTGCCCCCGCCGTCGATACAAGAGTAACTACCTGGGTCGAAACCCAATCTTCTAACAAGATGTCCACACTCAGCGAATCCCCATCTGATGAAAGTCACCTTTCCGAATCTACTTATGAATTCATTGATACAGATGATGAGAGTCATGATGAGAATGCTACCGAGTCTATAGCTTCGGTTGAATTTGGTCATCCAGATGACATGCAGAGCCTTGCAGATACTGAAAATACTGATGAGAGTGGGGATGAACATACACACGATTCTTCAATTCCTGCCTATGGTTTGGATAATTCAATCAATAATTCTTTCAATAATCCTACCATCGGTCGAAATTCTGCTGTCTTACATGACGATTCCGATACCGCACTCTCACAATCCATCGAATTTGAAGAACCATACGGTAGCCTTGGGGTTGAGAATGTATCAGTCAAACATACAGTTGCAGAGTTCACCGAGGAGGAGAATCAAACCATTGCACGAGATATGAATATGCAAAATCCTCCAAATCATTTAATCCTCACTATTCGACAGACGATGACGAAGCAAGGCTTATCGACCAAAGACCCACTCCGAATCCTCTATATAGGCAGCCATGCTGCAAAGCAGGATATCATACACAAGATTGCAAGCTCGGTCACTGCTTCAGTTGAAGGTCAGGAGCGTTCAAGTCGAAGCCCTTCTCAAATCTACAATGTTGTGCCAGTATCTGCATTTGGTTCGGAGAAAACACCAGAAATCGAGCTCATGCATTCATCTGGTTATCAAATCAAGGTTGATGACTGTGTGTCTGCTCAAAACCTACAATTCGAGGATCATCCAGAAAAGCCCGACGTCATTAGGTTAAACCTCGAGGACCCTTACTCTTACCATTCTGTTCCAGAAAAAGATCACTTCATCATTGAGCCGGAATGGGAATTACCACATGTGGCAATTTTCTACTGTTCTGATAGCGATGATTTACAAGCACGACGCACACGTACCATCGCCAGAAAGTTCATGGCTCGTCATGCCATACCGTCCATCGTCATTTCACACAAGCAATTACTGAACAAAGCTCAATGCCTGTCTTTAGATCAGCATTCCATTCATATGTGCTTAGAATCTCGAGAAACAAATAGCAGAGGGAATATCATCCATCGTCTACCAATAGATCTTAACTCCTTCTTAAACATCGATGCTAGGCAGATGAATAGAAATCTTGCCT
Organism: Sclerotinia sclerotiorum 1980 UF-70; assembly: GCF_000146945.2. NCBI lineage: Eukaryota > Fungi > Ascomycota > Leotiomycetes > Helotiales > Sclerotiniaceae > Sclerotinia > Sclerotinia sclerotiorum. The sequence goes on from NW_001820832.1 coordinate 1,042,580, forward strand.
ACTTGACTGGTCTTCATGAACCTGCGAGTTTATCTACGCCACCAATTCCTAAGAAGCTTGATAATTTTGCAATCCCTACGAATCGGGAAAAGTCAGTGAGCTCAGAATGGATCCATTTTTTTGCAGAGTGGAGAGCCTTACTTCCATATGGTTTGCTTGCTTTGAGTGTTCTATTTGCTCTCTTCACCCACGGCATCCCCACTTATTCCTTTTCAAACCAATCGTCAATTTCTGTCAACAGCAAAACCATGTCAGCCGCACCGATGACTACAACATCTACCATAGGATCAGCACCATTTGTGAGCATTGCCTCCGGTACTCGAGCCACCATTACCCCTTCCCCCTCGGTTGTGAATTCATTACCGCCAAACAGTTTGTCAAAACCTCAACTAGACTTTGCAAAACTTACGCAAGCCGCTCAAAAGAAATCAGGCAAATGTGGTTCTTGTACAGCTGAGATCTTGGGAGATAGAGAGGTATTGATTCGGATTCCGCCCGCAATGAAAATCAGTTGGCTCACTAAGTTGGCAATGTCGGTCAACATCACTAGAGACAATGTCACAGTTGATACGGAGCGTGCATACAGTTCGGACGATGGAATTGTATTATTACTTCCAAAGAAGGAAGCCCATGGTGTTCTTAACATTTCGGTTGTTACTACCAAGAAGCCACGCATCAACGAGACTTTCCAAGTTGATTTTAGAACTAGTTCTCTTCAAACCATGCAAGATCTTCTAGATAGATTTTATGCCTTTTTCAGGGAAGATACTATCATAGCTGATGGTCAAACTCTTGCAGATGTTCGTACCGCTGCCGAGAAGATTATCAAAGATGTACGCCAATCCTCTCAATCAAAAATAGCCAACATCGATGAAGCGAAACATCTAGCTATGGATCGAGCATCCTATATTACCGCACAACTTACCAATTCAGCAAGAGATATGTCTTTTGAGGCTGCCAAACGCAGTGCTCGCATTTCACATGAAATTGGCTCTCAACTAGCAGGTGTGGAGAAGGTTATTGCCGAGCAATTGCATTCATTACAGAATATCGGGTACCCATTAGATGAGGGAATTCTTAAGGCTCAAGTCAGATCCAAGTCTTTATGGTTAAAAATGCAAGGAAAGAATGCGGAGGCGAAGGAGTATGAACGCAGAGCTGCAATAGCTATGAGTAAGAAGGCTAAAGAGGCAGAAAAATCTGAGGAGACACCTTTGCCCAAACCACAGAAGACAAAGTTTCAGTTGTGGAAGGAAAAGAGAGATACATATAGGGCTGTTAGAAAGGAAGAGAGAGCCGTGAAGAAAGAAGCTAGACAAGCAATCAAAGCAGCAAATAAGGAAGCAAGAGCTGCTGCTAAGAGAGCAGGATGGACTGGGAATTGAGGCGTTTATATTTGGGGAGTTATGGAATAGGACAATGGATTGGGATGGATTGGGGGGTATACCAGAATGGGATGGGGGTATGGATGGACGGACGGACGGATCAAGGTGAACCTTGTTTACTGCGTAATATGATATGGACACAATATGATACGCATCGATGAATTTTACGGGGGGGAATACAATGCAATGCAATGACTGTTTAGGTTAGGGCTGAATTAGGTTGGTTTGCTCTATAGGACAGAATCGCCTAAGAAGAGCTAGGGGTTAGGTTAAGTTTCGTAGGGTTTCAGCTCAATCATGTTACGAGGCTTGCCGTCTAGATCACGTGGAAGTGCTCTAGGCTCTCGAGGTGGTTTATAACTAGGCGTCAAGCAGGGACTTAAAGTAATGACAATGATGATGTGCAATTCGTAACTAATAGTAGAGTATACTAAATGATTGATCTCGATCTTGAGCACGAAGCTCTATACAAAGGGAATCCATCTTGATTATATAGACCTTCGTATTCCAACATTGGAGCGATGGAGCTGGGGAGCGAGATTCGAATCTCGCTCCTTCGCTCCCTCGCTCCCTCACAAGACTATTCATGTGATCCTATAACACGTGATAATAGTTATAATGTTACAACGTAACAAATCACGCGGAATCCTCCGGTAGTATTTAATCATAGGAAAGCTCGCTACTCTTGTTTCCCTTCTTCTTTTCTCCTTAGCTTAGTAATTTCTAATGCAAGATACTCTACCCAGTCTTCATATCACACTCACCAACTCTGGCTTCAGAATCTCGTATTAGAAAATACTAAGCTAAGGAGAAAAGAAAAAGGAAAACAAGAGTAGAGAGTTTTCCTATGATTAAATACAAACGGG
>NW_001820832.1:1044930-1197159 GCF_000146945.2 Sclerotinia sclerotiorum 1980 UF-70
AATAGTTATAATGTTACAACGTAACAAATCACGCATATGCATATGCGTATGAAATTTATTTATTATTGATTGTATTTATTCTTTCCCCTGATTGTAAGATAGATTGTGATTTATTAATTGGGAATTATAAATGCTGAATACTGAGGAGGTAGTAAAATATTGTGACGCCTCACACCTTCGGGTCACGGGGCATGCCACGTGACCCGGAGGTGTGAGGCGTCACAATTCTTGAGTGTGACAAATATACTCTCTAGAATCTTTATTTTATATTTTTAATATCTCTATTATTTATTCATTATTTATTTATAATCACTATTTTAATTACTATTATAGAGTTAATTCTCATTCCTATAGTATTATAATAATACTAGATAACTCAACCTCCCACTTGTTACGTCCAAAACGATTAGTATGTCACATGACCATAAAACATGTGATGGAACGGTGAGGAACGAACGTTCCTAGGAACAACCAGGAACGACGATTCCTAGTTAACCACAGGCACGAAGGACTATATAATCAAGATGGATTTCTTTTGTATAGAGCTTCGTGCTCAAGATCAATCATTTAGTATACTCGACTATTAGTTACGAATTGCATTGTTGTCATTACTTTAAGCCCCTGCTTGACGCCTAGTTATAAACCACCTCGAGAGCCTAGACCACTTCGACGTGATCTAGACGGCAAACCTCGTAACAGTTTTTTAGATTATAGATATTTTCAAGTCTTTACTTTGTTTTAATTTTTGTTGTTTGTAGATGAATAAGATATACATATTTTATAGTAGTATATTGTCACGATTCACCATTAGGATTGATGGTGTTACGATGGTAGCAAACTGATTAATTAGGAGAGCTTAGGCCTTGTGCAAACACGATCAGATTTCATCGAATTAGTATGTGATCTTGGTCACCTGAAGATCGTATGCGCACGCACCATCAGAAATCACGTGATAAGGTGCCCTAGGAGCTTCGTGCTCAACTTAGTTATCAATTAGTTTACCTACATTCTACTTGATCTAGTAACGTGGTTTATCATCGAGTGGCCCATATCATCGAGTGGCCCACTTTCACCTCAATTTACACTTTCAAACCCATATTATTCAACAACAATTGAATCAATTGATTGAAACTATTAAGAATCTAATAATCTAGGATCTATTACATTATTTTGACAGGTTCTTGCATTATGTCCTGTCTTTCCGCATTTACTACAACATCGATTAGAAGATGCTTCCCCATTAGAATTCCCCCCTTTTTGACGCTCATCGCGTTGAATCTGAATATCAACCTCTTGCTGAGATAATATATCAAGAGCCTCTTGTCCAGTGAGCACTCCTCCTTGACGTAATTGGGTTTTTTTCGCGCGTCGACGCTTGCTTAATGCTTCATTTGCTGTCCGAAGTGTACGAATCTCTGTATTTAAAAGTGTGTTTTCATGAGCTAATCTCTCTGTACCCTTAGCTAGAGCTAGTACAGTCTCGAATATAGGTGTAGGAGAGCTTGCTTGATGACGAGTTATTCGAGATTTAACTAATGTTGATTGAGAAAGAGCTTCAGTTGGGTTGCGAGGGGTTTGAGAGATCCATTGATCTAGGTCGAAAGAGGGAGGGGTAGGTGTGCGAATTCGAATATCTAATTTCGAGAGTACAGCTTCAGGATTAAATGGGATTAAACCTGTTCCTCGGAATCCTGATTTCATATTCTGAGAAGTGATTGATTCCTCGTATGCAGCTTTAAAAGCTATAAAGAATTCAACCTTCGAAATATGATTGATATGTGCCTTGATAAATCCATCAATTTGACCACCATATGAACGTTTTAGATTGCTAAAACAGCCAACATCAAGTGGTTGAGTTAAATGACTTGAATGCGGTGGTAAACGTAAACATATAATATCGTTCTCTTTGCAGTATGCTTGAAAAGCTACTGATTCGTGGCTTTCATGCCCATCCAGTACCAACATTCGATATTTGCCCTTTCTTCGATTCTTAGTATGCTTGTCGAAGTGTTTCAACCATTCTAAACCCGTCTCATTATTCGTCCACCCATTAGATGTAGGTTTAATAGCCCATTCCGCAGGAAGATTCGTTTCGGTGTACCAATTGGAGAGATGAACTTGTCCTTGAACTACTAGAAATGGGGGAATAGTTTCACCCTCTCCATTTCCGCATATTATTGCTGTAGCCCATTCTCGATTGCCTGGCTGTACTGTCTTGCTTCTGCCATTTCGTTCAGCACTAGTTACTACCATTGCTGCACATATAATCCCCATCATAAAGCCTGTTTCGTCGAAATTGTAGAAATCTCCGTCCAAAATGCCGTATTTCGCTCGCATATTCGCAATTAGTCGAAACCACTCTTCAAGAAGCTTAGGATCCTCACAGAGAGCTCTTTGAAAGTCATAAACACGACTAAAACGCGTCTTTAATTCGATTCGACGCTTTACGAATCGATGCGCCCAGAGCTTCCCAACGCGTTTCGCACCCCTCGATTCGAGAATATCATTCGCCATATCTTCCACATTCTTTAGTTTAGGTGGAAATCCTCTTAAATCCATATCGAGTATATATTGAACAATCACCTCTTCTTCTAATTCTGTAATCTTATGACGATTCGCTCGAGTTTCTGTACGAAGAGGTAAACCTTCCATTTTATGTCGAAGAGTCGTACGAGGAATATTATAGAGCATAGCAGCCTTTCGAATGCTTAATTTTTTATCTTTATGAATAACTTCGATAGCAAGGAGTATACGAGCTTCTTGATTATTCGAATTCATTATAGGTTGTTGATAAAACGCGTGTTGAAAGAGACAGGTGTAAATTGAGGTGAAAGTGGGCCACTCGATGATATGGGCCACTCGATGATAAACCACGTTAACGAATTCACTTTCAAGTGAATACCAGTGATAAAGCCTTAACCCATAACTACCAACCGGCGAACCTTAGGCAGCCGCTGCCTTTAGTACAGTATCGTTACATATATTTATATTGTTACTTTTAAGGTTATATCTATATTGTTGATTTCAATGTTATATCTTCATATTATCATTACTATATTGGGATCTCGTATCTAATACTTTGTATGTTATATAAATCTATTAATTAGTTTTTAAATCAAGTATTATATTGAGAACCATTTAATTTCCATCCTTTTAGCAGTACATACATCCACGACATGAATAAACTCAAGCTCAAGCTCGAGCCAAATCACCAGCGCCAGCACTAGCATAAGTTCACAAGCCAAATTTCCACCATTATTTCTGCTCTTGACCCCTAAATCGCATCGACAGTCCCACTCATATAATCTTACATCAAAACACAATCCAGCTCTTAAATCTCAATTTACCAAAATTTCTTCGAAAATTTGCTTATGTAAGCCATTATTTGACCGCCAATCGATGCTTCGAAGAATTCCAATTAACAGCTTGGTAATGAAACCAATCATCGTAACTTCATCACTTCCAACGCAAAGATTTTGCAATTCAGTCAAGCCTTCATTGAAGAAAGAGCATAAGGAATACGTAAGGATAGTCTCAATCAGAAACTCTCTTCCAGCGATGGTTCCATACTGCTCCACTGAAATTTCGACACAAGTCTTGATGCTTTCGATGATCTTATTCGCAAGAAACATCAAATACTTAGTTTCTTTGCTATGGTACTTTGCTCCTTTGGAATCGGTGTATCTGGCAATATAATAAGACAATGCTTTCCAGCTCAACTCTAAGAGCTCCCGGCATTTAGCAGGAGTGGGGTTGAGTTGAAGAAATCGACGGTCCTCAGAAATCTGGTATACTGCAGAATGATGTGTAAGTGACAGAACGATTTTGATACATAAGTGAAAGAGCCTGAGACTTGTTACTTACAATACGAGACAATCATTACATGATTTTGACTATACTCCAAAGACAACACATCAGTTCCCATCCAATTGTTATCGTCAGGGATTGTATCCACTTCGCTGATTTTCCTCTTCTCGCTGGGGTTATCCAAAGTCTGGACGACTCGAGAATCCGATGGGCCAGGGTAAAGACCGTTCGGAACTTCATTTTCATTTGAGCTATCTGTCGCAATTCTTTGAGCGTCTACTTGATAAAACGATAGTCTTTCCTTTAGTATCCCGATCTGAGTTTCCATTTCATTTTTAACAATGCATTGTCTTTTATATTGTCGTTCCCAGAATACTCCAAAATCAACTACACCATTGATTCTTGATTCCCCAGCTTTGATTGAGTGCGGAAACTCATTCAGGTAATCTGAATACTTGTTAGAACAATATATCGACAACAGATTGTAAGCTCTACCTTGGATAGATATTTCATCCGGTTTCTTCTTCAGGACTGATAGTATCAAAGCAATTTGATCTGTAGAAAAGGTTTCGGTGAGCTGATCCATCAAGAGAGCAGCATCAAGTTTGTAAAATTGAGCATTGGGATCTATGACAGAATCCGAGCTCGCTGCCTTTTGTATTAGATTTCCTTCCGTTTGGGCCTCAATTTGTAGTTCCCGTTAACTTTGGACTCCTTCGCGACTTTTGGTTTCGCACCTTTTGGTTTCGCACCTTTTGGTTTCGCACCTTTTGGTTTCGCAACTTTTGTCCCCTTCGCACGAGGCATGCTAAAATATTGAAAAGTGACGATCAGAAAGATAAGAATTGGGATTTGTTTGAAGAATGATTGAAAGTAAAGAGTTCCTAAAAGTGATAACCGAGTGAAAATGGCTCGCAGCGTAAATGATAGAAGTACAGACCTAAAGCAGTTATAACAAGATATTTAGAAGGAGAAGGATATGGATAGGAATAGTAGGAATAACAAGAGAAGATAGAGTAAGATGAAAAGAAAATAATTTCTGTGAAATGTTTGAAAAGTGCGAGGTTAATTGTATCGTATGCCCTGAACAAATAGGGAAAGAGCGTTGTACTCTCAAATAGGAAAGGACTATCCCGTGACATTCTGCTCCAGAACCCAAGGTCTTGTGCTGCCCATATCGAACGAGCTCACTGTGACAGATGCGTAAAAGAAAATAGTGATTCTCTCTTTACTATGATTAAGTCTTTCGAGGTTGAGTTTCTGACATTGTAGAAGTTCCGCCTGTCAGATACAAAAATATGCTCATTGAGACTGTTTAATTTGTGGATATACTCCTACAGATATGAGAATGTTTGTTTAGCCTACTGTCTATCATACCAAGATACTTCCTATGGTAGTTTTTATGAATGAGCCCAAAGATCTCGTAAGAATCGAATATGAGATAGAAACTTATCCATAAACCGACAACTATCCTTGAAATAAGGAATTCCAGCACGTGAGTTTAAGTCATCATGAATATAACTTCATATACATGGTCATCTCAACATCTCATACATGCCATCCATGCCATCCATGCCATCCATGAGTAGATGCAATATATCACATTGATCATATCAATTCTATTTTCAAAATCTTAATCATCGAACGAGGTCCATGAGATATTTATTCACAATGAAGCGCATCGGCAAACCCCCGGTCCCAATACCCGCAGAGCCTCACCTCGCTTCACCCCGCATTTACGCTAATGAACTTCTGATTGATTAGAACCTAAGATTCGCTCATCAATTTCAAGCTTCGATTTCTATTACACGAATCCTTACTGCTTGCGCCAATCCATCAAAGTTCACATCCACACACGATTTTTCACCAACCACATATAGTACACCAAGAAAGATCAATCGCAAAGCAGAGATAAAATGGTGTATTTAAATACCGCCCAAGAATGGCTCACTCAATCTTCTCTCCTCTTAAAAGCGCATCCTAGTACCGTACGTGTCCCTCTCCCCTTCCCTCCATCCCTCTTTCCTCCCAAAATAACTAACACCATACCCAACAGACCCGCATAACAACCAAATACACGATCCTCCACGCCTCTCCCTCCCCCCACGCCCCCTCCACAACACACTCCACACCCAGCAAACCCCGTCTCCCCAAGCCATCCTCCTCACAACCCGCACCTCCGCGAGCAACCCTCACAATAACAACCTTTCACCCGCACTCAGGCGTAAATCTTAAATATACAACTAATAAAGCGGCGGAAGTAAGCCGTTTAATACAAATTATGGGACGACTTGGGAAATTGATGGCGGGGTTACCAGAAGAGAAGGAGGGATTGGGGGAAATTAGTATGGGCGAGGCACCAGTTGCGATTGAGGAGGAGAAGGGAGAGGAAAAGGAGAAGGAGGCTGGAAAGCAGGCGCAAGCGCAGACACAGACGGCGCAGACAGCGGGAAAGGGAAAGAAGAAGAAGGGGAAGAAATAAATGAATGGGTTGAGAAATTTGATTGGGAGGATCTGGTGGATGAATTCTGGTGTTGCTGGAATTATTTCAAAGGAGTGATTGCACACTGCCACGTCTCGGAAGATTCACAATCTATCTATCGCATCACATCACATCAGTTTTTACATGGCGAATCCTCGCTCTTTGCCCGAAGCAGGGTTAGAGGGAAAATACTTATGGATTCGGCTGTTCCAGCATGGCTTTCTATATATACCACTTTAGTATGCTGTAAAAATTTGCATGGTGAGGCTGGCGGAGGAGTTTTGGACATAGAGGAGATAGATACTTGGCTGGCTGATATGCTCATGTGTAATAAAGTAAATATATCATTCATCCAAGATATCCAAAATTTATCACGGACAGTCAAAAGAGTCAAGTCACAACATTTATCCACAACAAATAGACATATCAAATCTTATGTATATTGGAGACTTTATTCGTTACGCTAACTAGCAAATTTCATCGTTATCCTATCCTATCCATCCATTCAATCCTACCATGGTATACCTCAACCATGATTTCCCTTTCAGCCATCTATGTCCAAAAGACATGTGTACATCATATTCATTCCGCCCAGCCAATTTTTCTAACACCTCAACTCCTTCATGTTAAAATATTATTGTACAGATCACATACCCTCATCAAACATCTATGTGTGTAAGCCCCGTGAAAGAAGTGAAGAGCTGTACAGAGTAAACGCCAGTACCATCTTGAAATAAAAACAAAAAGAAAAGGAAAGATAACATCTAGAAGTCTTCGTCGAAGTTGAAGTCCCCTCCATTCTCTGCCTTGGCTTCGGTTTGAGCTTCGGTATCCTCATGTTTCTTTTGAGTACCGGCCATGACACCAGCCTTTTGATAATCTCCAACTCTCTTTTCGAAGAAGTTGGTCTTACCAGCCAAGGAGATATTCTCCATGAAGTCGAATGGGTTGGCAGATTTGTAGACTTTGTCGTTACCCAAAGTAACGAGAAGACGATCAGCGACGAACTCGATGTATTGCTTCATGAGAGTAGAGTTCATTCCCAAAAGCGCGCAAGGAAGAGCCTCGGTTAAGAATTCCTGTTCGATTTCAACGGCTTCGGTGATGACATCTTGGACGGCTTGTTTGGATGGGCGGTGCTTGAGATGAGAGAAAAGGAGGCATGCGAAATCGGTGTGGAGACCTTCATCACGGGAGATGAGCTCGTTGGAGAAGGTGAGTCCAGCCATGAGACCACGCTTCTTGAGCCAGAAGATGGATGCGAAAGATCCGGAGAAGAAGATACCTTCAACAGCGGCGAATGCAACGAGACGTTGAGCAAAGGTAGAGTTCTTGTCTTGAATCCATTTGACAGCCCAGTCTGCCTTCTTCTTAATGCAAGGGACTTCCAAAATTGTTAGATGATGTTCTGTATAGTGGTAGGATTATGACTTACTTGTGTCAATAGCGTTGAAAAGGTATGTCTTTTGTGCCTGCTCCTTGATATATGTGTCGATGAGAAGAGAGTATGTTTCGGAGTGGATATTTTCCATCATGATTTGGAAACCGTAGAAGCATCGTGCCTCTGGAATTTGAACTTCACCACTAAATCTCTCGACCAAGTTCTCGTTGACAATTCCATCGGATGCTGCGAAAAATGCGAGGACGTGGGAGATGAAGTAACGCTCGTCGTCATTGAGTCTGTTGTTCCAATCGTGAAGATCCTTCGACAAGTCAATCTCTTCTGCGGTCCAGAAAGAGGCCTCTGCCTTCTTGTACATCTGCCAGATCTATTCGCAAATATGTTAGCACTCTACGCGTCAACGCGTGAAATACGCGACCTACCTCATGGTACTTAATGGGGAAGAGAACGAATCGATTTGGGTTCTCTTGGAGAAGAGGCTCATCTGCTTCCTCTGGCTTGATTCCAGGTGCAACGGTAACAGCCTTTTCTTCCTTGACGATTGGTTTCTTGACTTCTTCGACAATCGGCGCGTCAACCTCGAATGCATTGTTTTCCTTTCCGGCAAGGTTGAGCTTTTTGACCGGCGATTCCATCTTCATATTTTGAATACCAGAAGCAGCCTATGAAAGATTCAAGTCAGTATGATGATATTGACGCGAAATTAAATTGAATGAGGGGTAGTAATGAAAGGAGGGGTGGCGCGTTCCAACCTACAGTCTTTGATGGGGTCATTTGAGAAGTCATTGTCATTGAATATGATGAGTATAAAGAAGGTTGATTGATTATTGGTATTCGGTATATGCAAGAAAGAAAAAAGTCGGGAAGTTGATCGTGTTTGTATGTTGTGTTGAGTTGAATGGAAAGTCTGTATGAGCAAGAGAAACCGCGTCTTTAAGAGCTTTTGGTGCTCGTCACGTGCAGAAAATTATTAACACGCTAATTTTCGCGTTCGCGTTGAAAAAAGGCTGGGAAATTTGAGATGGAAACACACTTTGACCAACGAACCACTTATTCCAACTCAATGAACCACTCAGCTCATGGAATCAGAGTTCCAATTGATGCCAAGCAAAGTTATCAGATCTTAATCCCAGAAGATCAATAGGAAACCACAGTAACGCGTGAAGTATTGACAAAAGTCTTGATAATAGGTGGAGTAAAATCAGTCATGATGATTCAGATGAGTGCATTTGGACGTGAGTAGGCTCCTATGGAACACGGTGCGGAGATTTAACACGTTTTTATTTTATTGAAGAGATTTTTCATTTTCATTATCTTACATTTATGGTATCTTATATCCTAAAACCCTCGCCTCGTATACGCAATGCATCTTCCTCGTTACTTACGAAAAGCAAGCGTCATCAATTACTGAAGCAAACAAAGAAAATCGTGCCAGCATTAAACATCAAACATTCCTAAAACCGCTCTTTGGCATTAAAATATGGAAAATCCTTAGAACTTTCTTCAACTTCGAAATGACAACGAAATTTGTTATCAACGTCTACCACTCTTCTGAACCTTCTTAGGGCGAACAGGTAGTGGAGGCTCTTGTGCGTGTGATCTATCGCCGCGACCTTGCTCGACATCAGCTTGTCTTGTCCGCTGTGATCTGTCGCTATGACGTTGTTGCTCAGGATCAGGCTGTCTCGTTCTTTGTGATCTATCACTACGACGACCTTGCTCAGGATCAGGTTGTCTGGTTCGCTCTGCTTTACCTCCATAACCGAACCAGCTATTACGATTACGTCCGCCTGGCTCCCGAGGACTAACAGGCTCTTCATTTGCTCCGGACGTGTACCGTGGAGGTTCTTCATCAGAGAGTTGCTCATCATACAGATCGAATTCATGGGGATCGGTAACATCAACGGCAGGTAAACCTTCACCTTTTGCCTTCAGTATCTTCGCGCCCTTATCGCGCAAATGTCTTTCGAGCTCGAGGGCATTTCTGGTATTAGCGCGGAATACTGCATCGACAAGGTCTCCTGCGAATGGTATAAGACCAACAGCAAAATCGAGCATGATATTGAACATCATCTTGGATTTGACACCGTTCGGGAGTCCGCCATCAACTTTATTGCATGTCCGAAGAACCATCATCGCCATGAATAAATCGATAAAGTCACCAATGCTGTATTATTTTAGTGAGGCAATGTGATGGGGGACGGGGAAGAGAACTTACGCAGGAACGAGACCGATCACACTACTCCATCCGAATCTAATTCCACAAAAATTGAAGAGACTCATATCTAGTCTATAAGCTCTGCGCTTGACTTTGGTGAGAATCTTTGCATCTTTTTCTGATATGCCAGCAGGTATCGCCTTTCTTCTCCTCTGGGTTTTCTTTTTCGAGGGAACACCGTCTAAGCGGGAGGCAGGCACAGTTTCGAAGTACAAGTCCTGCAAAATTGTCAGTGGACGATCTCTTGACGAGACAATTATTTGATTCAATATCATACCTCTGATCCGAATTTATTTGCAACAGATTCTCCCAACAACTTTTTGCTGATATACTTTGCTGCGAGCGAAGTCATGATCGTGAGGCTTCTTTGGGTAGGTGTAGTTTTGTATATTTGGAAATAATAGGTGTTTGAAAAGGATATTTTCCTCTTTAAGAAGTTATTGGAAACAGAGAGCCGTTACACCAACGTATTTCTGATAGTAACTTTTTTTTGGAGGTTTCGTTTGTTCTTCGTTTCGTTGGTGGTGATTGATCGATGAGTGGTTTCAGAAAGCGCTTGATATCACTATTTTTGGATTGTCCCAGCTTGACACATAAATATGAATGTCTTTGGATTTCAATGAACAATGAATGGAATTGAAAATAGAAAACCTATTTATGAGAAATACTAACCTTTAATCACTTACCCATAAAATCTTCCCCAGGAGCTTGAAACAAAGCTTGATTTTCACTTATCTTTTATGATGGGCAAGATTTTTTGTCCAAGATTCGACTGCGCCCCTGTATTGCTGTATCAAAAAAACGTCATCCGACACCTGGAACTTGCAGATCCGAGGGGAATCTAGAGGGTCCGACCGAGAATTGAAGAGAGAACGTTGTTCTTTCATGTTAGACAGTCATGTGATAATGTGGCTGAGGATATGTGGCGTTAAGTTTGAATCGACCGTGGCTTTCCGCTACCACCGCCGTACTCCGTAGTTCCAAAGGCAAGCTAGCTATTGACACTGCCTCATTTATCAACATCCAACTCACTTACACTCATACCTCCACAGTTCACGACCTTCAGTCAATCAATCATCCACACAATTTGTGATCACCCTGTTTACCTGTATAACATACGCAAGCTCTCCTACTAGATAGGCCACTTCTTTATTTTGCCACGAGGTCTTTATATCCCGAGGTCATTTTGATTTTAGGTTATTTTGGCCTAAGCGTTCCTGCGCGTCCCCCGCCCCGAAAAGAAACTCGAGTCGTGGATATGCTTGCGACGCGAATACAACATGTCAGAGAGAAAAATGCAGCTAGAAGACTGTAAGTATTTTGATGATGCCGTTATCGAGCGGACCCTTCTACCATGCTGCATCTTTTTTCCTTCGAGAACTCCATCGCACTGTTCAAGTGCAGCCTCACCATAATCAATATACATTCAAGTAGTTTAGCTAACCACATTGCAAATATTCAGGGCTGGACGACCTTTGCGTCCGATTCATAATAAATATTCCTGCGGCTGATCTATCACACGTTCCACGAATATGTTTTCAAGTTGAGGAAGCGCAATGGTACTACGAAGATTTTATTCGGCCCCTCGACCCAAGCCTACCATCGATGACCCTTCGTAACTTTTGTCTAAAGATATTTCTACATTGCCCTTTACTCTCAAACTTTTCAGAAAGTATACATATGCGAGCTTTTGAGGAGTTTCTTTTATACAAGACCCGAGTTCCAGTCAGAGGTGTGATATTGTTGAATGCGGACATGGATTCGGTTGTTCTTGTTAAAGGTTGGAAGAAGGGTGCAAATTGGAGTTTTCCGCGGGGGAAGATAAACAAAGATGAAGACGACCTTACATGCGCTATCCGAGAGGCATACGAGGAGACTGGTTATGACCTTGAAGGCTCAGGGCTTGTGGCTAAGGATCGAAGTCTTGTCAAGGGCATCGATGTTACTGGGCATGGTCAGCAGATCAGATTATATGTCTTCAGAAATGTTCCTATGGATACCCGCTTCGAAGCACAAACTCGGAAAGAGATCAGTAGGATAGAATGGTGGCGGTTATCTGATCTTCCAGCCTATAGGAAGAAAGGCCAGCAACAACATCAACCCGAGGCTGCTGCCAATGCCAACAAATTTTATATGGTAGCTCCTTTCCTACCTCCATTAAAGAAGTGGATTCTGGACCAGAAGAGAAAGGATGTGAAGATAGCAACAGATAATCAGCATTTTGAAGCTACAGGTAATATCAGCCACGATGAGGGTATCACTGAGGATGATCAAGCAATTGAGCCAAGCATAAACTATAATGCATCCGCCTCACACGATGCAGAACGAACTAGGCGAAATGCTGCTGACCTTGCTCTTTCTGTAATAATGCAAGTGCAGCCGCCGAATCAGGGATTGCAGCCCAGTGCCATCAATCCGACTCAATCACAAGCTTCGCACAGCTCGGGGCAGCAACTGCTTGCTCTTTTACATAGCAAACCTCCAGTGGACCAACCACATTCAACACAACCACCTCCCCAAACACCGCTAGATCATACCATCACACAACCACCTTTTCCCGAAACGCCTCATCATCAAGTACCTAACTCTTCACATATCTCGAATCAACCACCACCTACTTTTCCACTACAACAGCACCAAGGCCAACACCCAATGCAGACTTATCCTTACCAGCAGCCTGATTTCCAAGTCCGTCACGATCAAAGGTCTATTCCCAATATGCAATATCGTCATCAAGTACCGTTGCAAATGCCACACCAAATGCCACGACATATACCGCAACATATACCGCAACAAATACCGCAACAGATTCCACAACAGCGAGAACGTCATCCATATCAACCTCCTCTAATTCACCCCCAACCACTACCTCCCAACGCCCAGAAAGTATTGTTTACGGGAGGCCCAGTACATTCCACAATGGTTCCACAGCATGTTCAGCAACAACCTTCGCATTCCAATTTTACGACCTCCGGCTCAATGCATCCCCCTCAATTTCCTAATGTACATGCCACCATGGTTCCACCTCAACCAAAGGAACCACCTGCTGCACTCACTGGCCATTCATTGTTACTTCTTAACACTTTCAAGACTCGCGATCAAACAAATGGAAATGTCACTTCCAGTGGCATGTCTTCCCAAGTACCAGCTCAATCAGATGTAAGCCCTGCGATACGTGAAGCTCAAGAGCTTCCGGGAGAAAGTTCTCGGCCTATATCTGTTACCGCTCCTGCTAAGTCAAAGTACATACCAGCTCTCAATGCAGGTATTCCAAGTACCGGCAGTAACAATCAAACGGCTCGCCCACCTATCAGTGAGCATCAACGATCCATGTTACTGGGTATGTTCAAAAGCCCTGCAGCTCAAACTGCAACTTTAGCTGCAGCACCAGTCGCTGTGGCCTTGCCAACATCCAGATCACCTTCTGCGGTAGAGTTGAGCGCAGTAGATCTTGCTTCCCCACCTCCTATCCCACAGCAAGAGGGCACCAATGCAAATGCCGACGTCGGCAAAGCTAGCTACGGGAATCCAGAAATTAATCCAGAATCAAATCTTCCATTCCGGGCTACATCAATTCTCGCTCGCCCAGCGAATGGGCAGAAAGACACCAAGTCACATGGTAGTTTGTCGAAGAAGCCAATCACAGGACCAGAGATGCACAATAGTAGCAAGCCTACCTTTAAGACTTCGCCAGAGAAACTATTTCAGCCCCAGATTCTCAAAAGACCACAAGCGAATACAATTAAGGCTTCTCCGCTTCTTGCGCCTTCCACTATTGCTGCTTATTCCCCAAACCTTGCCCCCGCTAATGTTGCCGGTCCCTCGACGTCTCCGCTATCCTTTACTTCTCAGGCTCTTCAGTCAACCGAACAAAAGCATGCTCTTTTGTCACTGTTTGGAAAGTCACCCATAGCGGCGTCCAGTCCAGTGGCTAGAACACCATCGCATGATGGGCCTTCTTCTAATACTTTGATAGATGCAACGAGCAGTGTTGCATCCAGATCTAGAGTTGAAAGTTTGGCATCAGGAAATGGTGAGGGTTCGTCACGACGTGGGAGTCAGACGCCAATATCCTCAGCCGACAAGGGATTCTTATTGAACTACTTGGATGCTGTTGCTAGTAGGGGTTATTGAAGGAGGATATTGAAGGATGGGCCATTTTCTTTTGTTTTGCATGATTTTGGCATTTCAGTGGGAGTTTGGATTTGGTAACGTTCGGAGCATTCGTTCAGTGATATCCCAATACCCAGATTTGCCAAAGCTATGTAGTTGCTTGCCTTGTTAGTTTAAAAATGAAAAAATTCTCAAATTTTGGAGCTATAGATGTGAATTAATTGGACGAGCTCATCTCATCATCTAGCTTTGAAGTAGTAGTTACATTAAATGGATAGCGTACTAATATCGAAATCTTTCTGACAAAGTTGCCTGTCTTCTTACCATGAACTAAAGGTTCAATTACAGCCAATCATCAGCGAATATATAGCTCAATATTACGTCATCCGCATCCACGACAAGTGAAGCTTAATGGGATTTCCCAGTCCAAAGAAAAATATTGTCAAACACCCAACCACACCTTAACAAGTGACCCAAGCGACCTTACCAACAACAATTATGAAGTCTATATCGAAAATCCTCTCCAAGAGACCCGTATCAGTACCTGCAAGTGCATATATATGTAACAGCTGTTCAGGACGTCGTACAATCGAGGCACAGCCGAGGAATCGCAAATACTCCTCAACTTCAACCCCAGCCTCAACCCAAAATGCAACATCATCTTCAATAGAAACTCCCTTCAAGCTCCCTAAAAAGGGCATCGCGCGTCTCTCAACTCGTAGACTCATATCCCTCAGAGGCCCCGACTCGACAAAATATCTACAGGGCGTTATCACCAATGATATTTACAAAGAAGGGAATAAGAATGGGTTTTATTCCGCATTTTTAAATGCTCAGGGAAGAGTCTTAAATGATGTTTGGATTTATAGAGATATATATGCGGATTTGAAGGGAGACAAAACGACTGAGGGCGATAATTGGCTAATAGAAGTTGATGCGAAACAAGTGGAAGTTTTGGCCAAACATATTAAGAGGTATAGGATGCGGGCGAAATTCGATGTCGACATTGTAGATGAGGAGGAGAAGAAGATTTATAGTCTGTGGGGAACGAAAGTGGGAGTTAGGGTAATCGATGCGCAGGAACGGGATCGTGAAAAGGCGCAACAGGGGATTGTTACGTCCGATACGAGGGCTCCCGGGATGGGTAATAGGGTTATTGTGAATAAGGGTTGGCATATGCATATGGACATTCAGGATGCGGAAGTACAGATGCATGGGGAGAATGTGTATAGGGCGAGGAGATATTTGATTGGGGTGCCCGAGGGTCAGGATGAGATTCTGAGGGAGAGTGCCCTGCCGCAGGAAAGTAATATTGATGTTATGGGTGGAATTGATTATACGAAGGGCTGTTATGTAGGGCAGGAATTGACGATTAGGACGCATCATACGGGGGTTATCAGGAAGAGGATTGTGCCGATGATGTTGGTTCCGGATGGGGAGGATATGCCTGGGTTGGGAGAGTTGAAGTATAAGGGTGGTCATCTGGCGAGTTGGCTGAATGGCGGGGAAAATATTAAGAAGGTTGGTGGAAAGAGACCGGTGGGGAAATGGTTGAGTGGTGTGGGAAATTTGGGGTTGGGACTGGCGAGGTTGGATGAGATGGGTAAGTGGATGGTGGAAGAGAAGGAAGCGGGTGGTGTGGATGAGTTTGTGGCGGAGGGGAAGGGGGAGAAGGAGGGAGAGGTAAGGAATATCAGGGTTAGAGCTTTTCCTCCTGCTTGGATCGAGACATGATAGAATTCACCAATGGCTCTCAGTTTCCATTTTTGGGTTCGATACATCAGATTACATCAGGTACTGCACACCAATTGTGTAATGAAATGTATTAATAAGTATTACTTATAGCTTATAGCTTATAGTCTGAATCTAATTATCCCCACACGTATATGAAGCGTTTTCCCGAGCAACCAGCGCCATGCTAAATCCAAAAATTAAACGAGTACCAACCATAACCCTCCACCTTGTGTCTGAACGCCGTTGGATGTCTGAACTAAATAAAGTCTCTGGACTAGATTGGATAATTTGAAAAGTAATGTTAGGGCGTAGCACAAGGTACAGTATGCACCCCGTTAAATGCTGAGTTCGAATCTGCTTTGAAAGTAGTATCTGGGGCAGGACATTCGGACGATTTGCCTGCTTTCCTAGCCTTTTTATCCGCTTTTCGTTTTGCTTTTGCTGCTGTAGCTTCAGCAATTAGACGTTCAAGACGCGCTACCTTTTCGTCTTCTGAATTTAACGTGGCAGATGTTGAGGGCTGTGGACGAGCTTGCGATTGCGGTTGCGGTTGCGTCTGAGGTGGCGGCCGCGGCGCTGACATAGGTGAGCTAGCATTCTCCGACATCATACTCTCCCTCTTGACTCTCCTCTTCCTCCCCTCCTCCGCCAGCTTCTTAATATTTTCATCCATCTCCTCATCCTCTCTACTCCTCTTTCCTAAACTTCCTCCTCGTTCTCTCGCCTCCAAATCCTCTTTCATAGCTCTTCTCTTCCCTTCAAATAATGCCGCGGCCCTTTGCCTTTGCATCCGCCCATTGCGAAAATTATCATATTTTTGCTTGGATTCAGGGTCGGCGAGTACGTCATTTGCGGCTTGGAATTGCTCGTATTTGTCGGCGTCGAAGGCTGCACCTAGTTTGTCCGGATGGTATTGAAGGGCTGTTTTACGGTAGGCCCGTCGCAATTCGTCCGCTGTGAAGGATTCGGGGGTGAGGCCCAGAAGGGCATAAAAGTCGATTTCGGAGGTTATCCATTTTGTGAGGTCGTCGGAGGGCATCTTTGATGGTTGGTGTGCTGGAAAATTGTGGTTGTGGTTTTTGTGGTAGATTCGCGCGACAAACTTTTCTGGGGTTTGGTGATGGAGAGATGGCTAGAAATATTGTGTCATGGGAAAATAACCTTAAAATGCGATGGAAAGTTGTTGCGGCCTGATCTATAAGGCATAAAGTACCCCACTAGTAGTGGACCATTCTAGAGTACTTCGAAGGAAAGACAAACCGACATTTAACCGGCTTGGTCGATATTAAGTAAGAGTCATTCATGTTTTCACTATCATGAAATTGAGGATCTTTAAGAATTGAACTTCGTACTCTTGACGTCGACTAGGCTAGTCAATACTTATCAAATGCTTATTATTCTCATGGCTCCAAAGCACACGCACTTCTAAATTCTAATACTGTTCAAAAATCATCTCCAGTTTCTGAGCAATTTTCTTGCGGAAAAATCTCCCTAGTATGGCTACATCAAATGGTGAGGCCATTGCCAATGGTATGGCTGCTTTGGACTTATTAGATCCCGAGCCCAACTCAGAAAGATCAGTGACAGAACTACTTCAAAGGTCTAAAGATTTGATGTCCGAGCTCGAACAATTCAAGGCTGGATTGAGAGAGCGAAAGCAGGAGAAGATGGTTGAACTGAGGCACTTTTCGACGAACCTCCAGTCTGAAATCAAATCTTTGGCAAAACTCGCAAATCTAGATCCGGAGAACGAAAAAGTTGCTCATACAATCAGTTCTTCCAATTTTCCGTTCTATTCAGCTGTTTGGAATGCTGCAAAAGGTTGCAAGGGCATCACGGCTTTGAGGAAACGTTTCTTTTGGTGCACTGGTCAAAGCTTGCTCAAATCCAAGCGAGGTGATCTCTCAGCGCAGAAGAATATTAAAAGTGTGGAGGTCGATATCGTGGCCGGAGAAGATCTTGAGTGGGTCAAAGTAAGCACAATTACTGCTAAGAGGATGATATATGATTTAGCAAAGGCTGGATGGGCTGAAGATGACTCGACTGATGATGAGGACGACGATGCTGTAAGATTAGATACAGAAGATGAGCCGGAAGGTCTCTTGAAGCAAGCCAAGTTACTTGTAGAAGCCTCTAAGTTGGCTAGAACTAAATACCGGCATCCATCAATCCGCATGGTACTACCTAGGATCACGCGAAATTGTCCAAATCAGGTGGCCAATGTTTTGAAAGAAATTCGGGCATTAGGAATCACAGTGCAGATATATGAGGATATCCCTGCAAGCTTTGACATATCACAAGTTCTTCAACGTATGATAGCAGATCCTTTCGAGAATTTCTCCGAAACACTCAACGTTGATTGTACAATGATCTTCGCATTTATTAGTGAGTAAGTAGAGATATTGTATCCCATGATGGGTGCTCCCACTTCCAAAATAACAGTCAACCATTTCCTTTTTTGCTAATTACCAAATCTCCAGTCTGTCGCATGGCCGTGTTGAGCCAAAAGATTGGCATCATCAGTTTCTCATCAAACAGATGGAAATGGAAAGTCAAGACCAGCTCTTACCTAGTATTGTTTGGCCTGCGTGCGGGTCCAGGAAGCTCGTGTGCACCCGTGAAGCAGTTGCAAGAGCTCAAGAGATAATAGACACAATTGGAACAGACACCGAAAAGCAACGAATGGAACTGATATTTGGTTTCAATCATGAGTTTTTGACAAGAGATCAGCTGGTGGGGGAATTTCAGAAACTCTCAGAGTATAGCATTCCTCCGGGATGGCACTTGCCCATCGCGATAATGGATATGGATATATGCAATATCGTGTCCAAACTTCCTACCGTTGCCAACGACGTCTCAGATGTCCTAACTGGTGTTAATCAGTCCGTGTTTCTGTACGGATGGGCATCCGGGCTAACGACAATCAGCAGTAACCGTGTTGTTGCTAAAGAAATCGAGGCTACGATCGAAGATAATAGAGGTTCTATTGACGTCCAAGGGCCAGACATCTGGTTATCCCCAATGGCCCGATCTCTTGTAGGAAAAGAAAAACAACGACGGGGAGTTAAAGAATGATTTATCAAGTACTATCGATTCGAGTGTGTAGCTCGTACTCTGAAGTTAGACTTTAAATGTATTACATCTGACTCGTCAAAGTTAGCGCAAAGGGTAGATAAGCTTACATCAGCGAACAAGGTTATATCTTTTACAGTTTGCGTTGCAAATATTACTCCGTTATTGATCGTGCTCTGGCTTTTGAAAACACGATATAGGAATGATAATTAGCGTCATTTGTTCCCAAAGCTAGAGATGGCCAAATATCAAAGTCTGCACCGAACCCTCATCATCCTCACCGTTTTCGTCATGCTAAATGATTGGACCATTTCCGTCCGCTTTTATTTTGTCTTCAATCAGTTCATCACATTTAGGTTTGGTAGAGTTGGGAAGACTATAAGTAAGCTTCCGATAGTCTAGTAGGTACTCTAGCCTTGTGTGATGGAAATCGCACAGAAATAGAAAATTTTATTCCTCCCAAATTTTGCATTTCTCTCAACTGAAGAGATGTTTGTTACATCTATCTAAAATCTTACAAATAACGTGATCTTATATGTAATCATTCAGCCATATTTACTTCGAATATGCTGTTTGAGAATCAAGATGGGTCATAGAGCTGTTGGTGAGTAAGAGTGACTTATTTTTTCGTTGAGTTCGCGCTTGAGGTCATTTTTTATTGAATGAATGGAGTGTTACGGATGGTTTGAATGTTAGAGAATTTTCCATATATGATTATAATCGATTGAAAAAACTAGGAGACTTTCGTTGTTGAGCTGCAGACTGAATTTCTTGAGGAGGGGGGGAGAATATAGTTTTGTTGTATGTGTGAAAATTATTGTTGATAGATTAGATTGTTTGGTTTCGAGTATTGTTTTGCTGGGAGGGATTTTGGAGTAGACATTCCCATATAATTTAAAAATACTTGTGCCCCAAGGGGATTGACATCTTTCAGCTGGCGGATTTTGCAGGGGAAAGTCCGTATTTCTCAATATTTTGACAGAGCCAGGTGTTTTCTCCGTGAATTATATACTTATGTCAACATTCACAAACATGAGTGAGCGAACTTGTTACCATTACAGTCCGGAGTTGCAAATTTTACCCCCTCATTTGCGATTTTGATCTTTACGGAGTACCACTAGTAAATTACTAAATCCTTTCTATTCTAGTTTTACCTCTTCACTTCAAAGTCTCATGGAAACCAGCACCGGTCAATCCCATTCGCATCATGATATTTTTCTCAGCTTCCGGCGATGTTTATTGTTTGGTAAGCTGCAAATACAGCCTGAAGAAGAGTCTCCATAATTAGGAGGATCGTGTAGATAGCCGGTCTGCTGCAGCTGATAAGCTGGACTAGTTAGATTGACGAATGAGGTTGTTGACGAAACTACTCATGTGCTGAACATATACTAACTTCAGAATATTTTATTCCAAACGAATTATCGGCCTACTATTGTCACGTAAGTGGTATGAATGGAAATCTATTTGAGGATTATCTCTCAGAAGACGGGAGAGACAAATATTTCCTCAATGTGGCGCTGACTGAAAAGCCGAAGGTGTATGGCAAGTTCAAGTCACATATTCGTGCAATTCAGAAGGTAATGTTATTCAAAGAGTTCGAAGAGCTATTAAGGGACGAAATTCCATTCATAGTGTTTTTAATGGTCCAGTCTGTAACTTTCGAATTTGGTGACGATTTCCATTTAAGTGATTTAGAAAGGCATTGGGGTAGTTTTGAATATTTGATTGAGTTTGGATAGCAAAGTCTTGAGTAATGCACGCCTTTTAATTAACCTACTAGGTAAGTTCAATTAATGATCAAATCACCTTCAAAGATTCAGCCCTCGGAATCTGTAAATAAAACCGTAGTGCGTACTACACTCCCCTGTGACTTCCGTTTTTGATCCCTTTTCATTGATGCATAGCTAGTCAGGGAGATAGGAGGAAGTTAGACATTCTATTACATCTTTAAAATTTGGCATAGGTGGACTTGTGGGATGGGTATGATTTTCAGATTTCATAGTAGTAGTGTGTTATCGTCGTTCATTCAAGATGTGATTCAACAGCTGGGATAACTTACCATTCAAGAGAATGTCATCATAACCTTAATCAAGAATTTCGCTATTACAGTCTCGTCTCTTTAGCACGCTAATCTAAGCTTACTAGGGATTGAAAGGAGAGGCTTATAATTTGACCACTGGAGCTACGTTATGTGAAAGCAATGACCGAAAGCTGTTGCTAGCCCCGCTTTTGGTTTTGGTTGCATGTCTGAAATATCTGCATTCCTAACTAGCTTCGGTATCTGTCAATCTGTTGCATATCTGAGGAGATTCGTCACCTATAGCTTAGGTACTGCTAGACCCGGCACTCACAAGGGATATACAACGGATAGCCTAGGCGTAGTATCCTAGTATGGATGATGCTTTGACCGGTGCCTATTAGTTCATTCGTGTTCATGGAGCTAAATCGAAGTCAGTCACATGATGTCAGCAGTTAAGTTTGGCGATATAATCATTTTGGCTGCCCTGAGAGTCACAATATTCCAGTTTCAGGCAAATTTATATCACAATGTTAATTTGACAATCATAGACAATCAATCTTTCACTTTTACCGTGTTCTACCGAGTTTCACCCCTTCATTCTATTTGTTTTCACGTTTAACAGACTATTTGCTGATTCACTTGGTCACATTCGTTTGCATGTATGTTGTTCTGAAGGGTTCATTGGTTAAAGTTTTTATGTATTTTCTAGAAATATTAATCTAGCTAGAATATTGGGAATACTAAATTCCAAATATAACACATGTTCGAAATACATATCTCAATGAGCTAGACCTCATCACCAATCTCAAAAAAGAAAAACGCCTTTTTCAGATTTAATCTCGATTTCCTGTGGTAATAACACACACTGCTGTCTGATCACAGTCTTTCTACCGTCCACCCTTCTCATCCTTATGCTGGCCCTTAGGATAATGTCCAAACCCACTAGATTCCGATAATCTTTCTTCTCTTTCCTCCCTCTCCATCCCTCCTACCATCCTGGTCCTGACCTTGGCCTTCTTGACGGGCACGACCATGCTTCTTTCTAGGTGGATCAATGTCCATACTGCTATCTTCCTGGGCACTTTTCTCCTTTGCTTCAATGTTTCTGATGACCACAAGTCGGTAGAGATCCCTGACACCAGCCGCATATCCCGCTTCGTGCTGAGTACAATGTATTTTTCTGGGAACAACAATACTCGGAACAACTCTACTAGCCACGATGGCATAGACATCAAGTACCCTTTGTGCCACCACGGCCGCAGATCAAACGTCGTCATGATTTGCTTGCAGGTATTGCTTGGCAACGTCCGAGACCTTCTGGAACAACGGCCAAAATGTATACCTCTTAGCTTGGTGAAAGTCTGTATTGATATTAGAGGCTTGCTGAATTGGTAGAAGTACCAGAGGAAAAGCTAGCTGCTGGAGCCCAGGTGACGCCCCATTTAGCACCTGTCGGTTTTGGAAGAACAAGTCGACAAGTTCACTGCGCTCGGCAATCATGTGAAAAAACTCCCAGGTTTGAATAAGGAGTGGCGACAGTTGGATATTTTGAACCGTCATATCTCTCACAATATCCGCAACTAGATCCAGAATCAGACTATTACGGAGCAGTTCGTACAATCCGAATGTAAGTGGCCCACTTCTTGGTACGACAGCCAGGATAGTTGTAAGAGCTTCTAAGAGCGCTGAATACATGTTCTTTGGATTTTCAACTTCTGCGAGTGTTGGAGATACATAGCGAAACTGGACCATTGCCGTATCGACGGAGAGGAGAGCCTGCCAAACGATGCGAGAATCGGCAAAAATACACTCCGCAAGATGAGGAGCCTTGCCACAAGCCAGACATTGCCCCGAGTTGCATTTAACACATGTAGCAATTTTTAAATGTGTCTGAGTTGCTTTTGAATTTGGGGCAACTAGATGGGGTTGCTGTTGAGCTGGCATCCGCATATCCCGAATTTGGTATTGAGAGAGCCATCCGCACTTGTAGCACTTAATTGATGGACATAATACCGGTGCTAGTGCAATATTGTATTCTAACTGGCTCGCCTGGTTTTTGGGATGGGTTTGTTGCTCCACAACAGGCTGAGCAATCTTGCTTCGATGCGCTGCGTCATCACCATCAGCGTCTAGATCTCCCCATGCGTCTTCGAAGTCGTCTTCAAAATACTGTACAGTATATTAGTAGGTAAACTAAATGTGGAAGTATTGTGAACTTACGTCATTTGGAGTGGGATCCAAAGAAAAGTTAGTGGTAGCAATAGAAGATGCTTGTTTCCAGTCCAATTTCAAATCCCGGAGCCTAGTGGGAAGGGTGTTGGCTAGGTCTAGAACAGACGACCGAGAAGTGTTGACTTGCGGCAAAGCAGTTGATCGGACTGAAGTATTTTTTGGGAATTTGGATGACTTCAAGTTCATAGTGAACTGTGTGCCCTCAAATGTAAAGGGACGGAAATATGGCATCTTAGAGGATGATCCGTAGATATTCTTAATTGATGGATTTGATGTGTTGTGGGTTACGTTGATTGAATACAGAAGTTTTATGGGCAGTAGAATCTCGGAACTCGTTGACGATTTCAGATGTTGTCTCTCGAAAGCTATGTGTGTGGAAAGGAGAGAATCAGAATTTTTGAACGGGGGGATGTGCTCATATATATCTAGCCAGTCAGAATTGCGGTATTCGCTACTCAGATACTGCAAAGCCGTAGTACCCGTACGGAATAGTTACACACTAAGAATAGCGCATCAGATACAGCCAAAATTTGATGTACGGTAGCTTCCTTGCTTATTAATCTTCTTGTTTTGATGATTGGCGTAATTTAGTTGTTTGATTTTTAAATACGGCAGTGGTTTCGCTTACCCATGTATTCTCGTCAAGCTGATTGGCCACGATTATACGGCCAACTTTTGAAGTACGGTGGCGAGTATCATACCTACGGTCGGGTTGGATACAGCCAAGTTGTGAGATGTATCTGTTCGGTTACTGATACTTCCTATTATACTGCTTAGCGTGAAGTATATACGGCCAAGTTCGTAAGTACAGCGGCTGTCTTGCGTATCTAAATTCATTAGCACACCGATTAGCGTGAATTAGACACAAACGTAAGCTGTGTACGTCCCAGTTTTGGATTGAGGATATCATTTTGCTCATTGATCTCTCGTGTCTATGTTAATTGCTTGAATTAGACACATTAAGTCTTTGAAATGGCACAATATCTTGCTGCAATAGTGAAGAGGAAGAAAGTTCCAGTAACCATAAATCTAGCCGTCGGTATTGGCTGGGTGTGGGTAAAGTGAAGCTTCAAAATATACTCTGTCATATTCGTATTGATTGCGTAGAGAACTAGAACTATGGAGATGGAGAGCTATATAGTAAGTGATCCATTGTGCCGAAGCACTAGTGTCAACACTAGTGGTTCATGTGATCAATATCCCGACAAACAGCATTCAATAGCATGATGTATGCTGTATAAGAGTATAGTGATCGCTTTTCTCGAGGAATTAGGGAATTCAAGCCCATATAGCGGAAATGCCACCACTAGTCCGACTAATACTAGATATGACTATTTATGGGCAGTTGGCGCATTTTGGTGAACTCCTAGCTTTTGTTGATATGCGCTATACTATAGGTCCATGAACTTTGCTGATACATATTGCATGATGCCTTTGCCAAAAAAAAAAAGGTATTCGCTTAAAGTGGGTGCTTTTGATTAACCGAAGGAAAGGGGCAAAACGTTCATACATAACCTAGAACAATTGCTGAAATGATTATGGACATTTATTTTGCGAATTAATTCTATGAAGGCATCGAGTTGAGTCTCGTAGCAAACTTATCTACTGAGTTCAGAGTATTAAGCAAGTAAAGGCCGAGATTAGTCTACAGATATGGTACAGCTCTCGTTCCGGGAATCTTTTTATTTTGCTATGAAATTGCCACCATTATCAGTTTTGTTGGGATTAGTCATACCACTCATAATCTTTTGAGCTACAAATAAGAACCAGGATCCGCAGGGCTTTGCTTTTGGTTCCTAAGTGATTGAGCTGTGCAGGGGGTGGAGCTGCACAACTACTCACCTAATCATCGGTGAAAGGATAATCACTCAAAAACTCCAAGTCCATTGAATAGTTGGAAGCGAATATCACGAGTTGGAAAGTCAATCAGGTTCATTTTTGATTTAGAAATAATTGGAAACTTTATTTGGCATTGAGACGAACGATTCAAAACCCGTCATATGTTTTAGGATATTACTAAAGTGATGGCTCAGTGCCCCTGCATTTCTCTAAGCTAGCTAAGTCGGCGAGCACGCAACGGATTTCTTCTAAGGGGATATGCTACGGCGAGCTTTCTAATTATTAATTGCACCCAGTAGCTCCTCATCAAAATTCCCAACATCATCCTTGTAAGCCTGCCTTTACATCTGAGCCCCTTTATTGAGTATATCTGCCACCACATCCTTGCATCCACCGGCCAGACCTCCTTCAGTCTCGGAGCAATCTCTCCTCTTCATCTAACTCTGGGAATGACAGGAACTATACCACCACGCCGCCAGTCTCTGGGCTCTCTTATTGACGTCCAAACTCCCGAACTACCTCACAACCTCACTCTACCCTAACCTATGATGCTTCGACGATACAATTGACGGCATGAGTTGTCCTTGAACTAAACACAAGGATGGGGGAGTAAACTAACAGGGGGAACATCAGTTCTGGTAGTTGCTAGTGGATTAATGGGTGAGCGTGTGTCAAACATTTGATAATAGAATGGGGGTGCCTCTAGTGCTTTGATCTTATATCACAGCTCTTTATTTTTATAGATTCTTTTCTTCTTAGTCAGCCCAGAACAGGCTGAATGTCTTTAATTTCCTCGTATATGCTTTTCATTATCCTCTATAACAGATTTTTCTTCAAGAATTACTACACCATAGAAAAACTAGCTTCAATATCGAATGTACATTCCACATTTCTTATCTCCTTTCATTAAGCTATTTTAAATTAAAATCTATTATAGGTATTTGAATTATTGAATGAAAGGAGATAAAATTGAAGGGCTTATAGAAAATAGTGAAAGACTACTATATTCAGTTTTACTACTTTGAACTTTACATATATAAATATATCAAAACATCAATGATCAAAATCCTACTCACATGTAAAAACACTCATGAATTTCAATTTTCAAACATGCATGAATTCAAGTCAGTCATCATCATTCAAGTCAGTCATCATCATTCATTGGCTCAAAACAACCTCAAAACTTCTAGCTACTGTACAGAAATACAATGAGTTCGAAGCGAGAAAGTTTGGCAACACCTACATAAACTTTGAAATTCTTATGTTCAAAAGAATCTCCTTTTTTAAAACACCATACTTTGACCTTCTCTGATCACATTTTTTTTAGGTCTTGTCTATAGCTTACAATAGTTATTCAAAATGAACGCAAATACACCACCAATCTTCAACTACAAGGCTCCTGAAGACAAAGGAGATGGAAAATATCTCATTGAGCCAAACTTTCCATCTACTGGTCCTCTTAATAAGCACTTGGCAATTGCAAGGAACTCTGAGATTCCCAAGTAAGTCCCTGGCACTACCTAAATCTCCTATATACCTCTTTCCCAGCTTCCATCAGCGCCACTCTCCCCGACGACAATGCTAACTCTTAATCCTTTAGACTCCTTACGATCAACGGGGCACTAACAGAGGTCGAGAATGCATCAATACTGTATCACCACCTAAAAACAAATGAGATAGTGTATCTAGGTACAGAAAGAAACAATAGAACAACAGCGGGCTACCTAGATCCGAAATCCTACCACCAAAAGAGTCCCAAAGCCTACACAGCAGCCATAAGGGCACAGAAGATGGCTTTACAGCGTGATGACAGGAAACCTAGCGAAAGCAAGCTTGAGATGATCCTCGGAGGGGGAAGAAGAGCCAATCCTAGGTGCTATACGCTTGGGTTTACCGTCAATCCACAAGCGTTAGCGACCGGTTCGGGCCCTGTGAACAAGGCCATGCTGGAAAACCAAGCCTATGTGATTGAGTTCTTGGGATCGATAACAGAAGCTCTTATTGGGCCTGTGGAGGCTGTTGTTTCAGCAGAAGAGCTAGAGCTTGTTGCTAGGCAGAGGGAAATCGACGTCCCTTTCACATTCGGGTCAGCTGCCAACTACTTGTTTGGTGAGATATGACCTCTACCCCTAATGAAAGCTTTACTGACCTCAAACTAACTTTCTATTAGCATTGTTGCAGCTCAGCTACTCTGACCTTGACCAGGTATCTCTACAAAACTCACTTGGTAACGTAGGCGGGCTCCATGCTGACGCGAACGATAGCCCTAACCATTGGACCTCGCTCTTGTGCCTCTCAAATATGCCATCTAACTACTTTGGAGGCCGCACAGCAATCACATCTATCAGAACATACACTGAGTTTCCACCCAAGGGAAAAGGAGTCCTTGTTTTCAGAGCCGTGCACCCCCATTTGAGCATTGGACCCGCAGAAATGGAAGAGCATTCAACTAGAAAGCCTTCGCACTTCGAAATGCCAGAGGGTGATGAGGAACTCGATCCAGCGAGGTATATCCATTCTCGCTGTATGGCAGTTGGTTATCCGAAAGAGCGCATAATGAAGAAATCCCCCGAAATCCAACGGAATCTTACCCCTCTTCTTTATAACCAGAGGCCAGATACCAAGACTAACACTCCAGAGAAACTTCCTGAAGCTCTTTTGGCATTCGGTACCAAAGAGAACCAAGGTACCTGGTATGCCATGGCAGAAGCGAAGAATCAGGCCCGAAACTTCCAAAACAATTCGCTATTTTTACCTTCGACGGCAGCTGAAATAGCTCACAACCACCGGTATTATTCGGAAGATGGCTCAATAGCTACCCCTAATATCAGTAGGATTCAAAACACATTGCTTGGTAATTCAGCGGCTGCTAAAGACTCTATGCATTACAAGAACTGGAAAGCTTCGGATAAGTTCAACAGGGAGTTGTTGTCTCAAGGTTTCTTTCGCGTGGCAAGGAAATGCGGAGGTGCTTCATGGACCAGCAAAGAAGGTCCGATTGAACTGGTAGAGGAATCTGAGATTGGATCTACAATCCGGAGACTTGAGCTTGAGGTAAATGTCTATAACATTCTTCTTTCTTTATTAACTAATAACTCATCCTTACCTTTTACTAACGCAAATGCGCTTCTAGTTGGCTGCCAAGACCACAGAAAATTCAAAGCAAGGAACCTCCACCCAGACGCAAAGAGAGTTCGAAGCAGCCGCCAGGGAGGAATTCGGCAAGCGCCCATTCAAATGCGGCCATTGCTCTTCACGATTCCCTGCTATGAAGAATTGCGAAAGACATCATGTTAAAAAGCATGCCAAGGATTATGAATGGGAGGCTGTGGAGCTAAGTTTAGATCCAAAGTCCATTCCTATGTCGGGGTCTACAATCGAAAATGAAGACATGGATAAGGAAGAGAAAGGGGAGGAAGAGAGAGAGGAAGAAGAGGATAATATAGATGATCATATGGATGAAGACGTAGGTAATTCTGAGGAAGAGAATGAAGATAGTGACGAGGAGTCAGTTCATAGAGGCTAAAAGTGAAAGCACCTAGGATAAAATAGAGTTTATTTAAACGGTCAATTTACTTACTATTTATCATCAATTCCAAACTAATAAATATCCCAACTTCAAAATAAGCTTTATATCCCAGAAATTTACAACAACTCATAAACATCTAAATTGAAAAAATTATAATAAACGATAAATAATTCGAAATTGGCTCATAATTATAGAAAAGAGATACACCTACCCACATACACATCCACAGCCATACTCACAATCCTCACTCACAGCTACAACATCAGGCCAAACATTTGTTCTTTTTAAAATAAAAAATACATTTTCTACTTTCCTTTCCTATTTTCCTATTCATTTACAAAACCCAGAACACTCTCACCGAGTAGCCCCGACATAACGAGAGTGTCCATTCCTATTCTAAGTTATACTTAATTCATAATTACAAAGCTCACTCCTACTTCCCCGTCCCCAGCCCCGACCCCTGTCCTCATCCCTCATTTTCACATACCTCCTCAAACATCTTTCGTCTTCCAAACGAATCCCTCCTTTCTTCCTTATAATCCATGTACCCACCACCTCCCTAAACATCAATTCGTAAAATAATACGCACAGACGTTACCTCCCCAAATCATGCATTCCCTCGACGATAACCAATATATTCATTTTACTTCTTATTTGATCGAAAAAAAGAGCAAATAACTTATCGATGAAACAAAAGAGCTGAAAACTAAGAACAAAACCAAAAGCAAAGACAAGAACAAAAGAACTAAAAGCAACGAAAAGAAAATATCACACTCCAAGCAATGTAGGTATTAAATCACTCCACCTCCCGAACGAATCATGATCTCATCACAGCCGCGGATTGCCTTCCGAAAAGGGATTGGATTTTAAGACACTCTTTTCTCTCATCTAAGAAGATCATTGGGGAAGCAGATGTCGTGATTATAATGGTACAGCGTACCGCCGAGGAGTAAAGACCCCGTTATATGGTCGTTCAAGGTTCCGTTTCTTGTTGCTCGCGTTTCTTGGTGCTTTCTAACCAGCGTCGCTTTCCAGAACGAGTATCGAAATGAGGAATAGCAGTGACATCTCTCCCAGCATTTCCAATGTTTTCTTTAACCTTGTTGCGCCATGCATCCACTGTATCATATGATTAGTAACGATCCACGGCAGTGCTTGGCAATTTAAAGAACTAGAAAATCACTCACGAGCTTTTTGTAAGAAAACGGACTTGTCCGCAAATGTTCTGCTTTGATGCCAGGTCATTCTATATCCCAAGTCATTTAGCTTGACCTCCAACGCTCTTTGAGACTTGCGCATTCTTGGTATAGGGATTTCGCCCTCATCACCGTTTGGCAATTGAACAGCAACCATTTTTCTGCCACGTCGGGATCGACCTCGACCTCCATCAACTTCATCATCGCTATCATCATCCTGGAAGAATTGACTGCCGTTAGCCGATGGAGGGGGCGATTGCATTTGCAATGGAAACCAAGAACGTTGATAGACCGAGTTACTCTTTCGGAATGAATCCGGAATCTCATTGATGTCAACCGTATCCAAGGTAACTCGGACACGAATACGACTTTGCTTTATCGGATCCTCAACCAAGATGAACTTGCGCTTTTTTGCTTCGGGAACATTGCCAAAAACGTCAACACCATCTTCTTCCTCTCTTGATTGTGCAGCGATTGGGTGGGCCGAGCGAGGCAATGGGCGTCCGTCGTGATTACCCGGAACCATGGAAGCTCCACCTACTGACGAACTTGAAGGGTAGTTGCTGGAAAAGCCGGGGAAAGCTTGACCTTGTCGCACATCATCTCCAGAGTTGGCTGATTGCCCAATCGGAGCTTGATGGTGATGGTGAGTGTTCTCATCCATATATTCTTCGTCACCTACAAATGGGTTTATTGATTAGCCTCTCAGGTTTATCCGGGAAGCAAAACAATAACAATACAAAGCAAGCAAGCAATGGGGAGCAATACAATAATACAAAGACATAACGCGGGGTAATGGGTAGGTATCGCAGAAGGCAGGAAGCAAAGTGCAATGTTGTATTATACATGAAAGTGCTTTTGTGACTAGTCACTTTAATGGCCCAAAATTTCCCCCAATCAACAGGTATATTCGCAAGAATGGTATCATAACAAAATAATAATAATCGCACATCACATCTGGTGAAACATACCGACTTCTTCTCCTCCTTGATTGCTTCCATCCGGGTGAGCGTGGTGGTGATGAAGTTGAGGACCACCCATGCCGCCAAGGTTAGGTTTGCCCATGCTTCCCGCGCCGCCAGGGCCCATGTTCGCAGAAGGTGGCATCCCTGTCGGACTAGGACCGGTCATATGAGGATTGTGGGAGGTAGCTGCTTGAACCGCTTTACGATTGTTAATTTTCGCCATTCTTCGAACTCTTCGACTTCTCAATCGTGGATCTTGATTACTGTTTCTCCAACTATCGACCGCTCTTTGTATTAATCCACGTTTGCCACGTAGGCAAGGGTTCAATTCTGCCAAGGCCCACCCGACAGTGTTGCACTCAGTTTCGTAAACCAATCGATTTCCCCTGTATTGATCCTTGCTGCAGCACGCCCTCGGGTAAACACAATTCTCCGTTTTAAATTCCGGGGTCAGGGTCTCAACGTTCACAGACTCAACATCACATCTGATGGTATACTCCATCTTGACACGATCGCGGGAATATTCAAATGCAATCCATTGAACTCCATTGTTGTCTTGTCGCACAACGAGGGGGGTGGTTGCTGGAATTGGACCCGGCGCAGCGTTTGGATTAACCCCGCTACCCCCGTTTCCAGGCACATTGTTAGATTGCATTTGAGGTGTACCACTTGCAGAATGCTGAGCTCCTAATGGTGGATTTGGTCGTGCAATTTGTGGTACGTGTGGCTCCATCTTCGTTCTTGGGCTACCGGTCATACCTGGTTGTTGGTGTTGATTAGGATGTTGCTGCATCGGGTGTTGATTTGTCTGATGCGACATGAGCAGTGTTGGCTGTGAGGTCATGGACTGCTGATGATGATGTTGCTGCTGTTGCGGAGGTGGCTGCTGTTGCGCATATGGAGAAGGCCCTCCTTGGGCCATAGGAGGAGGATATTGCTGCTGCGGTGGCCCTGGATAATACATCTGCGGGTTTTGCTGCAATTGTGATGATGGCGCGTACATCCTGTTCTCATGTGCAGGCGATGCAACAGAGGCGGGGGAGTTGGATTGAGGAGTTTGGTAAATCGGAGGATACGGCGCTCGCGCCATATGTTGAGTAGCCGCCATAATGTCTGGTGTTTCTGGACCTATGCGATAGTCAGTATTTAGTCTGTTGTGTGACAAAAAACGCGCTTTTTTGACGCGTCTACGTACCTGCGGATGAATATGTACCAGATGCGCTTGGTGTACTGTAAGGACTTGGGTGAGTTGGGTAATATGGAAGTTCTTGATGTTGACCACCAGGTCCTGTAGCAGTTTGTGGATATTGAGGTATCGCGTGCCCTGAAGGATACGCGTTGGAATGTTGTGGTTGGGGAGGAGCTTGCTGATGATGCTGATGCACGATGCTCGAAGGTCGCGGTTGTTGTTGTAGATGGTGCGGAGGTGGAGGGGGACCTTGCGGCGTGTGGTGGGGATGATGCTGCATTGATGCCATTTGTTAGTGATTGTTCCTTCAACTTTGTGATATATGTAACGTTAAAAGTGTAGAGACCATTGAGAAAAGTAAGTCGCGTCGCGATGTATAACTTCGAGACTTGAAGTGTATGAAAGTGGTGGTCGATCCTTGATGACGAGGGTCAAGTGCAGCAGCGCGGTACCTGGAATGAGATCTTCTGACAGGACAGGCGGCGTGCAATAATAGTGGTAGAAAAACCAGCAAGAAATCTTTAGATGCGGGACTGGGACAAGGGAATAGACGAGGGTGTACCTCTGTATAACAGATGCCTTGCTTCTATTACGAAATTTTTCAGATGAGTGGACAAGGACCACAAGCGATGAAGGCAATGTCCGAGGATCCAGTTTTTAAGTAGTGGATCTGACGAGGGTGAAAAGCTTATGAGATGAGGGAGAACAAAGGACTTTGAAGGAACCGGAGAATAACAACAGAATGGGGTAGGTAGAAGATTGATCTGAGCGAGGATAAACGTACGAGGGTATGTAACTTTTGATGAGATAAATGACTGTAACGAGGAAAACCGGAAATAGACAGGGCGATTTGAGTGGTCTGGATGGGGGAAGATTAAGCTTGAAGAACAAGGGCTTTGAATGGATTGATTGATAATGATTGTATGGGATATCCAAAAGAAATGTGGAAGAGGGCAAGGGGAACAGAAATGTAAGTTATTCAGTGGAACCAAGGACAACGCATGGTATAAACGTGACAAGGGTTATATCGCATGAAAATATAAAAAATGTGCGCGGACGTTGCAAGGTATTGAGACCGGATGGGGTATGAAAGAAGAGCTAGGGGCAAGGGGTGGGGGTGAATGATGTTTACAGTTATAACTTTTTTTTTAAATGGCACAGGGAAAGGAAAAAAACAGATAAAAATGGTCCGGGCCGGGTTCGGATTTCGTTTGGCCCTGAAAAGACAGCGGTGTGTATGAGTGGAGGCAACTAGTCTACTCAAAGAGAAATTTTGGGCTGGGCTTATGAATTGAAAGTGGGGCTAGCCACATGAACTTTTGCGCAGTTTGGATGGAGTAATAAAGTACACTGTACGGAAATGAAATAAACAATAAATCCTCTAAACTTTTGACTAGACCTCTTTAGGAGAGTGAGGCGAGTGGTGCAGGAACTCTGTATGTACATTATGTATCTTGTGTATAATTTATTTGAGGTAAATTAATGAAATATTAATCTTAAGACTACCCAATAATAGTAAATGATACGACTCGCGATTAAAACGCTAAAAGCCAAACGCTAAAAGGGACTTGCCCTTTTTTAGTGTCGTGTATCAGAATATTACTAGAAGGTTTAAGATGAAATAAGAGGAGGAAGCATAAAACTACTCCATCAGTTGTTGATGAGGCGTTGTAACCTTGGCAATCCGCTATACCAAAAGTCTCCTTAGACTTACTGCAGCCTAGGACGATATACCCTGCTCATGCTATGAAAATCCTCTGCGCATTTGTTTTTGTATCGCTCAAACTTGAACCAATACGAAGCGAGCGACGCAAACGATGGATTACCACAACCAATCAACCACACAACCATCTTTAGAATTGACTTCAGAGGCTGATGAAATGATTGTAATGGTGAAAATCGAAAATTATCAGGTGCCGCTTGTACACTCCAATCTTTTGATCGACATGGGCTTTTAGCTGCATGCTTGCGCAACATTACAATTTTCATTTTAAACAAAACATCCAATCAGAAATGATAACATCATTGGTTCCACCCACCCAAAAAAAACCCCAAAATAATCGGTCAGAGATTAAAGTCACCTTGTCTTTGATGATCTTAACCGTCAAGCGAATGGCTGAAAGGCCGTGCAGAAAATGTGTGCAGACCCAACCACCAACTAAATGTTTTTCGCCTTCTTCGCGTGGGACTGGGTAGCTGAAAATGAAATCCCTTGTTTATTGTGAAACGAGCCTACGAATCCACGATTGCTCGAGTCCAGCTCAATTTTATGTTCTGGAAAATTATGGAAGCCATACTCCCTTGCTTGCTTGTTGTGTGCAAGGAGGCTTGTCCTTGTAATCTTATCCAAAGAAGTGCACCTTGCGACTTCTGGAAGATCTCAAGACTCGAGAGGAAGAAATAAGGCAAAGGCATAAATATTAACTTGAATATGATCGATTATCGGATTTGCAGCCTGATGGCAAAGGTCAAAGTAAATTGTGTACTTACGTGTTCGTTATTCACAACATTAACACCTGGCTCTTCCTTATATTGACGATGCGACATCTTAGCCGGTGGTTGCTATCTCAGTCAGCAATGGGTTATATCAAGCCACATAAAACACCAGCCACATGTAAACAACCGTTGGAAAATAAAACTAGAAAATAGTCGTTCATGTAAAACAAGGAATATCATGTATTATGCCATGCGAATGCCATGCAACATCTGTGCTTTGTGCAAGATTACGAAGGAGTAAAAAGGGTCGAACTTACAGTTGACGGGTAACGGATGATTTGGTTCGAAGTGTCGAAGAAGGTTGACGTGTGCGACAGGATAGGACGTGAAACGAGTCCAGTGTGTGGTGTAGATCTCTATTTGTGCTGGATTCCGAATTAGCTTTTACTCTCTATTTCATCTTGTCTCAAGCTAATTCAACGCGATTGTCGGAACAGAAAGTACCCAAAAGTGCAGGGCTGTGCAAAAGAAAGAAATGTCGTCAAGTTCGCCCCATTGTCAAATCCCCGAGTAGATCCAGTTAAGAACCATACAAGGTACAAAGGCGGAGAGGGACGATAAAAACATTTTCTTGGAACTGGGTTGGAATGGAATCAATTGACTTTCTGTTCCTGAGGAGCGACAGTCCTCGGAAGAGGCGAAGCTAGCGAGCATCAGGCAATCAGATAGAGGCCCAAAATATCTTCAGCAGCTGAGAAGCCTCTTCTGTAATACGAAATGGGCCGGACCGGCACCACTGGCCATCCCAAAAAAATTGTTGGTGTGGATAGGGATTTAGACGCAACAGGGTTTGGCGGCGCAACTTAGACATTTTCCGCGCAGGGGGGTACGCTCCCTCGGTACGCGAAGGTAACTCCTCCATACTCTAGTCACTGGACCATGCATGCTCTTCACAGGATAGACGATTTTGCTGTCAAAAACAAATAAAACTATGTTTGGAACTTACAATCCTTAAAAACTGCGACAGTAAGATGGTTCAAGTCGGTGTCAGAGGGAAAAGATCTGATCTCGCGTTAGTCATACTCAGTAGAGTACTGAAAGCACCGAGTCTGTGAATAAAAAGGATTACATGCATAAAGCGTAGAGTACCGGATGACCCAAAGATCGGATAATGACGCAACAATATGAGTGAGGCTGATAGCGGAAGAACAAGGCACAGCGATGACCGTGGTAAGAAGACCAGGTCCAAGAGCGAGTGGATGGACAGATATATTATACAAACATGGGTAGATCGATTGGTAAATAGGAGACAGCAAAAACCAACAGAAACATGGAAAGGTTGCATTCCATACAAGGGCGATAAAGCTGGTCATCTGCAACAAGCCTTGCAAGCGGATGACCCTTCGCCTAATAGTGTGGTGGTGGAGAGAGGCAAGGATTGGGAAGACCTCGCAGCAATGGTTCAATCGCAAAATGTCGAGATTGGTGGAGAAGAACAATAGGATCCAAAATCTAGAACACTTACCAGTGAGATGTCTTATCAAAATACGTGTGTAGGTCCGGCTAATGCGTAAAAGCTGGAAGTAAAGTTATAGAAGCGGATGGTTTTACTGTAAGGATTTGAGTTAGAAAGCTATTCCATGCAAAATACCCTGGAAGCAGGCCCCTGCCACTCCACCGATAAGTGCGTCGATGGATTTTCTTATCAAAAACTGTTCCTTCAAAATATGAAATATTGAATATTGAGTTGTGGCGGTAAGAACGTCTCTTGAAACAAATCTGGAAAACAACTCGACCGTGTGTGCAGCCGTACTTGGAATAGATGGCTTGATTGAAAAAGTGAACGAAGGGTTCACTTACTGAATTGATTAAGGATGTAGGTAGATATGCGATGCGCCGTGAGAATATATCCGGCGATGAGCTTTTCCCAATTATTATTTTTGGTTTTTTTTTTTCGATCTCCGATTTCCGATTCTCGATGTTTCCGAATTTATTTTGAGAGTCCCAATGAAATCAAAGCTCTAACCGAACTTGCAGACGCAGACCGAAAGTTCCCAGATGAATGGTTACAGTTTATGCTCGTCGAGTATCTCGGGGATGGATGGCTGCTGCTGGAGATCGTGGGCGGGTATGTAGTAGTTGACTGGGATATTTTAATCTTTGGGAATATTTGCAGATCGAGTCTGGGTAACACAGAACGTTAGCATGGTAAGAAGTTTGCATGCAGCTGAAAGAAATGGCACCGACGATGGCAAAAGAGCAGTGGGAAGAGATTTCTGTCGAAGGGTTTGTCGAGATGAAATCCTGATAAATTGCGGTCAAGAAAATTGACATCTGCGCTATGATTCAAAACGGCGCGTCTTCTCTTTTGTACGAGATTCCACGTTGATGAGTTGTACAGTTGGCGACTCTTTTGTAACCTGAGCACTTGTACCAGGATGAAATATCGCGAGGTCGAGGTGGGTTGTATACAAAAGTTGCCGGCAGGAAATCGCTAAACTGTATGTGCCCGCGACGCGCTTCTTACCAAATGTGGCGGCGTTGGACAAATTCACTTGAAAGAAATTCCAGAGACTCGGTAGGAAAATAGAAAAAAATAATTGGATCTCACCTCTCAATATGAATACTGCTGTATGTTTTTTGGATCTCGAGCGTCCAAATTCGTGTATGAATTTATACTATTGTTTATGTATATCTTTGCCAAGGTAAGAGTGCGACCAAATCACTCTTGTTGGCCTGAGATTGAGTTAGAATGTTTGTAAGACAGTTGTATAAATGGGTATCAGATTGGGAAGGGGAACTCACGTTTTAGGGAAGGAACGAGTTCAAGAATATAGATTTACTAGATTTATACCCAGTAGATATTCAAAGTACTTGCAATGCTATTAGTTAAACCATATATATAGGGAAAGGTGTCTTCAAACGAAAAGAGATGTTACTCACGATTTAGATTTCCTTTGACAGATAAATTCCAGAGCATTGAACTCGCAACAAAGCAAATTCTCAATATCAGTTCTTGTTCCGAATAGCTTCACTTTTTTCCCATTGAAAAAAGGCGGTGATCAATAATTTTAATTTTCTGCCAACGGTCCTCTGCGGAAGCAAGGATTGCAATTACACCCGTTTGTTCTTCAGATCCTTGTCGTCGATTGCAGAAAAAAGCTTGATTCACACAGCTAGGTTGTTGTAGGCTTGTAGCCGTCAACAAATGACGAGTGCAGTGCAGGGCTTCTCTTTTAGAAACTGGGATGATTGAAATGTTCGTCCAGATGTCTGGAAACTTTGGGGATTTAAAGTTATGAGGCCAGCAAGGTCAAGGGCTCAAAGTAAAGAGGGCTGAAATTGAGGGGAAAGTAGGGATGAATTGGGACGATTAGATGAAGAGGAAAAAGCCTTAGAAGTTGTGTGTAGCTTCAACCTTGAATGGAAATGGAGATGGAAGGTGTCAGGATCATGGGTAATTAAGTCTTGGTGAAGAGTGGATGGCAAGGGAAAGAAGTAGTAGATGTGTCCCAGTCCTAGCCCCAGGAAGAGTCATCAATAGGTACTCGAGTATCTGGATTCTGGACTACTATCTGGACTACTAAACTAAAACAGAAAGCACGAGAGAAGTGGACAGGCTACGGCATCAACGAGCAAGTCATAGATTTG
This sequence comes from Sclerotinia sclerotiorum 1980 UF-70, assembly GCF_000146945.2. Lineage (NCBI taxonomy): Eukaryota > Fungi > Ascomycota > Leotiomycetes > Helotiales > Sclerotiniaceae > Sclerotinia > Sclerotinia sclerotiorum. The sequence goes on from NW_001820832.1 coordinate 1,082,816, forward strand.
CAACTTACTCATACTTGTTCTTATTCTTTCCAATTAGCGTTACTACCACCACTACCAACAAGCGAATTTAACCTATTCTGTTAAAGGGCTCGAAAGTAGCCGGCACGAATCGTTGGAATTGGGTGCACACCCATCGATCAAACCAAAATTGAGGCCCTACCAATTCCTCTTGAGAAAATGGTGTAATCCAATCAACAGTTGATATTGGCGAAGATCTATTATTACTATCGCAAGAATTGAACTTTCAATAAAGTTTTATTACACAGGACCGTACGGAGTACTATGCAAAATAAGTATACAAATGCAAGATTGAAACCACTCTCCAAAGCTAAACCTTTTCTAGTATCAAACCCAATATTTCGATCACTCCGCCCCTCAGAAGTTTGGACCTTTCTTGAATTAATAATACCGGTGATAAGATAAATAAGGCATGAACGGTTCCAGTATGAACTGCATATAGTACTCCAATTTACAAAAAAGCCACAATCAAAACCGACTCCGAAACAAATGTGTTTGATTGCCCAAGCGGCTCGACTCTTCCAATCCAAAAGGACGCGCAACTTTGCATCGGAGGTACTTCCTATTCAGTCGCTCAAGGACGATCGACAACAGTAGGATTTTGAAAATGCTAATAGCTGTGGGTAGGTCGTACGAGATGGCATAAAAATGCTGGAATTGCCATCCTTGGCGTACAGTGGTGGCATTTCGTCCGTTGGGTCCGAAATAAGTTTTATCATGTTGATGTTGTATGAATTGCGTATAATGGGTTCAGTCAGACTTCAAAGCACATGATAAACAATTCGTTGCAGATGGATAATACATGTCCTGAGAAAAGGATTTTGGCGATGAAGAGGGAGAAGTTCTTTATTTTATCCGTTTTTACCCTCGATCTACTCTACACTAAAAAAATTTGCCCTTCTCTAGAGCTTTACCAAATTATTACCTAGACTAGAAAAAGGCTAATGAATACTTAGTGGAAGCTCTAATTTCTAAGCCGTTAGTTTTTTCAATGCCAATGACTCCGGAGGCCGGTAAATGCATCGAGTCCATGGCTTATTCAGCCATTTGCAGAATTAGAGAAGAAATGAGTTAAGAAAAACCAGTTGTACAAAATGACGGTGAAGCTATTACGGTCGGTAATCGCACGACGCCTAGTTCTCCCTCGCTCAATGAAATGCCGAAAGTTAAGATATGATGAAGGGGGAAGTGCAATTTCATCACAGCTTTCGGTCTTTCCGTCCGCCAATGACAGTGGTTGTTGAGTCCGCTATCTTTACGAACTCGCATTTCCACCCACTACAAAATCTCATTTACTTTCCTTCTTGGGACTTCTTTTTCAAGTGCGTGTGGACATGCCTTCCAGCTTCCGGTTCAGCTGCATGACCAATCAATACCCCAGTGATAACCGTTTTACCCGGGAGCGTAAAACAAGTCCTTCTACTCCGTACCTCCATCAGCAGGTATTTCGAGGCTTGAAACTAGAAAATTTGAACGCTCGTTCAAGATGGATTTGGAATTCACGACATAATTGACAGATGTTGAGGCTCATACCAAGTGACGTTGGAAAGATGGATCTTGATAGCCATTAAGTTTATTTTAACCCATGGTAGATTTCCAGGCTGAAGAGCCCAGTACCGGCATCGTGAACCATTCGTGGGGTGCCTGCGTTGGGGTTGTAGACCCTCAAGGTCTTTGAAGAGCCTTGCACGTTGTCTCTTGCCCTGCTGCCTCGGAGAATTAGACCGCTGTAAAAATGAAACTGCCCTCGAGGATGTCATCTCGCACCAACATGACATGTCAGAGCGGGAGGGAGGGGGGCCACGGTACACTTCTCGAATCTTGGGGAATGGCGATCTTGGTTCTTGCAATCTTTACACACCCACAAAATGAATACACCACTACAGTCTAGCTGTCCTATCGGACGTAAAGTGAACATTATCGCCGCAACTGCGCTGATATCATCTCAATGATCATCCATTCAAAATGAACTTTTGGGACTCAGGTCCGATGCAATCCTGCCACCGAGGGTTTTTTTCTTTTCCATGTGCCCCTGTGGCACGTAATCACACAAAGTAACGTTTGGACTCATTAACCACAGACCCAATAGCAGTAAAGAAATCTTTCAAAATTTCAAAAAAGTCGCGCATCGCCCGAAACCTCACGGCAAAAGTTCCTACTATGTGGAGAAAAACATCCCGTCATTTCTTCAACGCCAATTCTCATTGCATATCCTTACATGAGATTAATTGACGATTTGGTTTGTGCGCTTGCATGGGCAATTTATCACCAGGATCGAGAAAAGTTGCTGGGCTGTTGCTGGAGGACGCCACAGCACCCTGAAAAGACTTTCCTTTGAATCCATCCCCTGTTAGGCGTGTTTAAGACAGAAACAAACCGTTGCACACTTTCATTTTTACCAGCCCCTGTTTGACAGCTTCTAATTCCTTGTCGACATTAATGCTTGCTTGCACTTAGATTAGTGCCCAGTGCCCACATGGGAAAATGTCAATATCAACCTCATGGCAAATATGCATGGGATGATGGGACACACTTTGTACCTTACAGCGAACTAAAATCATGTGAGTTTGCATCGAATTTGGAGTCACGATAATGATGAATGGCGAACGTTGGACAATCGGACTCTCCAAAGTACAAGTAACCTACTACCTGGGCCACGGGAATCACATTCTGTATCTAGCCGTTCAAACGAAAAGTAGGGTCACCACCAGACCCGAGTAAGTCAGGAAAAGTTCTAAGGTTTCTGGCAAGTCCCGTGGCGAACAGACTCTATGTTACCTCAATGCATTACTCGACATATTATTTGTTATTTGCCAGATAACACTATTCTCTTATTTCTTACGTAGTACTTCCCAAGTCTTCAATCTCTGATAAAGAAAGACCGAGATGAGCAATACGATGGATTATCAAATGAAATAAGCCTTTGTAAAGTTATAGCCAGATGGGAAATGCCGTATCATCATATCATCACTCTATTATTACTTTTAGCGATAGAACATCAGGTTAGAATGCATCCGAACACGAGCTATTTTCGGTGATTGAAAAGGACTAATAGATTTGGTGAAGATCAAACAGTTTCTATTTCAGATTGCGGGATCATGGTCGACCCAAACTCCACAAGAACACAAGAGCAAATAGATTGTGATGAGCGACAGATAGGGATATGTCGCGAAACCAAAATGATTCTGACGACGTTTTGAAAAAGCCTAAAAGTAAAGCGTCTCGAGATGGCTGGAACTAATTTCAACGTCCGCATGATTCGCGGAATGAAATCCTCACCTACTGTTATGTAGCTTATCCAAGATTGAAGGTATCGTCAATGGCTTACTCCCATCCTGCTTTTCCGCATTTTTACGTACGGTAGCAAGCACTTATGGCTTTTTGAGATATTTCCGATACTGAATCCTAGACATTCGGTTGAGGGGAAGCTGATCCGAATGTAACTCCCAAGCATTACGGAAGACTTACGAGAGCCCTTAATGCATACCTTAATCTCACCCGCCTCATCTAAATCACCAGTCAAAGATACAAAAATGCAAAAACCTCATTTCTCATCAGTGCTCCAATGAACTGGCACGGCTGGAATGAAAGACTCCACCATTTCCCTATCTACTCCGTACAGTGATAATCAAAATCTACTTCCAGGCAACAGACGGGGCTCAATCTTGAGTTTACTCCCTGAATTTCCACCCCCACATACATGTTCCCACATACCAAGTTCTAGACCTTCCTTTTTACGATATGCTTTGTCTACAACAGCTCACCTACAGAGTCACAAGGCGGCAGTTACGCTTGATCTGGTAAACAAATGATTTTATTAATCTAATTCTCATGCTTCATGCATAAAAGAAATCCACACGGGACATGATCAAGAAACGATTAAAACGATCGAATAATTGTTACCGTTCTGGTGATAGTTCTCCACAAAATAAATCCTCACGACCATTCAAAGTTTCAAAGCGATGCTTTTCCTTCTGATGAAAGGAAAAAGAAAATACACTGCCACGTCGAGAGTTGCTCCGAGACATCCGGATAATCCAGCTCATGATCTCAAAATATGCGAGTGAAAATCTCCTACTGGCTCTACTAAAGCAAACTCAAAAGGCAGCAATGTAAACTCACATGATCTTACACCTCCCATACGCCGACGGCCAGGTTCCGCGCACCAATGAAACACAAGTACAGCCTTATATGTCGTTCCTGATATACCCTCCTTGACGAGCAAGTCCCGATCTCAGCACACATGCAATGAAACGCCTGGAACGAATGAGCATCTCCCAATAGCATCTTTGATGTAAAATGGATGATGCTGATATATACGTATTACGATATCAGAATGATCAAAGGTAGCACCATCTTGGCTGCAGCTTATCGCGTTTCTGTACAAGTACAGTCAGCAGTAGTACTCGACATGAATACCACCACACGATGTATCGCCGAATCGCCACACACCATCGGCTTATCACCAACCATCTCGCAGTTGCTCAAATCTAAAAGGGATTACGCCACGTGCTGTGCCTCTTCTCAGCATGAGATATTTTCCCCTTCTGTTTTTCTCAGCTTGCGGTCCCCGGGCCTTGGGAAATAATCCATTGGCAAAATTGGGAGTAGTGCGCAGCGCAATGAAATCCTACTCTCTCTCTTCTTCTCTTTTTGCTTCCCTTTCTCCTGCAGCATGCATGTGCTGACACGGAAGGATTCGTGACCCGCAGGACCGAGCAAGCCACAATATAAAATTTGATAGAAACATTACTCACTCTGGAAAATCGGAAATCAATATCATTTTAGAAAAATAATAACAGTTTTAGGAAAAAGACGGAGGTTTTCGCAACCGAAAAGAACGAGCGGATGAACTACTGGCTGGGGAATGATACCGGTAGCTTTGATTAGCTTAGCTCGGGGGAAAAAAAAGAAATCAAACAGAAACAGAAGCAGAAAACAGCATCCCGTTTACCGCGTTTGGAAAACTGGCTAATGCTGCTGCGAGTTTGGGCTGCAGTGGTCCTCTCACTTGCATCAAATCTCTCCAAGACGACTTCCGAATTGTTGGTAATCAGCATTGCATCGCTTCGACTCGCATCGCATCATCAAACGAAACGAGGAGAAGGTTTGGTAGGTATCTACAAATCATTCATATCGCACTTCATCCCCTTCGCATCTTTCACCGCTTTGGGTACTATACATACAATACAACGAATGTTAAGAATTATCTCCTTCGTAAACGGTGCCAATAATCACTCACGCATATTAATTAAATAAACAAATCAATCAATCGTGCCAATACCTCATACATACATAGAATAATAAATAAGATAGTTATCATAATGAGAAAAATAATCGGTGAAGCATTTATTCACACTGCCTGCACAGTGATGAAAGAAGAATACAATCCAAACTAGGCATGCAGCACGAATGTCGTGTTATCTAGGTTTACTAATAGCTTATCCAAATGCACGCATAAGAAAATAAGGAAATCCTAAAAATAATACCTTGGTATCTCGTTCCTTGGATCCATCATCCATCCCTTGGTTACGGATGTACATACCGGCTATGGTTATCGGGGTAGCTGTGCTATGGTATGGTATGGTATCATATCGTAGGTATCTAGGTATATCTTGCTCCTACTCCTACTCCTTCCTGCTCTCCTGCTCCTCAAGCCAAAAGCTAGAAACGAGAAACGAGAAACGAGAAGATCAGATGGAGCACACGAATCACGGATCATGAAATACATTTGAATTCTATGCATATATATATACATGTAGCGAAAAAATGCAAAAGCAGTGAAAAAATGCAATGCAAGGAAATGCAATGTAGTGATATATAGAACCATACCTAGGTAGGTACTGAAAAATACACACACAGAAAATAAGCAAATTCCAGTACTAGTAGCAAGATAGATATGCTGTGAAGTTACAGCACATGTTATTATTTATCGAGACGGGATGGGATGCAGGAAGCCGTTTGGATGGGTGAGTAAATCGGCGACTGGGCTATTGGATGTTTGAATTTTTGGTTTTTTCTTTTAGAGTAATGTTTTTTTTTTTTTTCATGGGGATAGAGTGACTGTACCAGTTTTGTCTTGCAGTCTCTCTTTTCTCTTTTCTGGATGGGCTTTACCCTTTGCTTGGGTCGCTCGCTCCGCTGGGAGAATTTTACCTTGGTGACGAGCTGATGGGTGAGAGAGAGACAGACAGGCATGCTTTATATGGTGCGGATTCTCGGGTTCGTTGTGATCACGTGGTTTTTGTTTATGTTGGGATGGGATTTACGGGTCGCGGAGATCGTGATGATTTGGGTGCTTTTTGTATTGCTTGTTCTGTCGTGAATATTACTTAATATTCACTTACTTATACATCAGATTTACTATACATCATTGTCTACCTACATTACGCGTATAGATTTAACCATGATATTGATGCTCTCTCTAATCGCGCAAACAGACTAAATATCACGACATTGGCCAAAATAGGAAGGTTTCCGTGTCACATCATCTTTTTTATCCAAAGATATACGATGAATTAACCTCTATTACGCTTCAATGGATGTAAAAGTCGGTGTTTTGCTCCTTTTTGAATGTTGAGGTTCTTGATATCATGATATGTGGTTGGTTCCCAATCTCAAGTGAGGGGAAACTGGGTATTTTAGCCATGAAATTCTATGGATATTATGTGCAGATTTTGGTTTTTGGAAGTAGATCTTATTTGGAATATGATTTTGTTGAATTTTCACAATGCCATGTCTCTCGAGTCTGTGATGAATTTGTTTTAAAGTCTTGAGATCTACGTGAATGATTTGCTGGAAGTTATTTGTGGTAATTGCAATAAGTACTTGCGATTAAATCTATATTATCAATTGCAAATGGCAACCACAATTGATGATGAGAAGCAAGTAACGTCTTCTCCAGCGAGATCAACAAATGAAGTTGTAGATGATGCATCACCAGCTGTTTCAACGCACTTAGATGATAACTATGCTTTGTACGAAAATGCTAGGGATATCGAGGTTGATCCTCAAGAAGCAAAGAGGGTGCTTAGGAAGATTGATATACGGCTTATGCCTATTCTCTTCGTTACATATATGTTGCAATATCTAGATAAGAATTCTATCAACTTCTCAAGTGTATATGGATTGCAGAAAGGAACGCATTTAGTTGGACAACAGTATTCCTGGCTAAGGTAAGATTATCACCTGCATTGTTTTTACATTTCATACTTTTCACAGAGTATATTAAACTAATGATCTAAATAGCTCAATCTTCTACTTCGGCTATCTATTCTTTCAATTTCCATCAGGCTACTTTCTCCAGCGTCTACCTATCGGGAAATTCCTCTCCCTAACCACCATCTCCTGGGGAGTAATCCTCATCACAACCCCAGCATGCGTCTCCTTCGGCGGAATAGCAACCAACCGCTTCCTGCTCGGTGCCGTCGAAGCTACCGTAAACCCCGGCTTCGTCCTCCTAATGTCCATGTGGTACACCTCCGCCGAACAACCCCTCCGCCTCGAAACCTACTACTGCACCAACGGCATCGCAACCATGTTCGGCGGACTCATCGGCTACGCCATCGGTCACATTACCACCGGCCTCCCAAAATGGATGTACGTCTTCCTAATCTTCGGCGCCCTCTCCATCTTCTGGGGAATCATCTCCCTCCTCATCCTCCCAGACCTCCCCTCCACCGCCAAATTCCTCACACCGCACGAACGACTCATCGCCATCAACCGCGTAGCGTCCAATCGTCAAGGCGTAAAAAACCATTACTTCCAACCCTACCAAGCCTGGCAAACTCTCCAGGATCCCAAAACATGGATCCTATTCGTCATGGCTGTCGGTGCACAGATTCCCAATTCCGCTCTTACTTCCTTCACATCTATTATTGTTAAAACATTCGGTTTCGATACCCTCGGTACACAATACCTGCAAATTCCCGGAGGAGCAGTACAATTCCTCGCTTTGATAGCGGGAGGTTATATATGTACTAAATTCCCGCGTAATTCTCGCTGCATCACGATGATTGTTGCTAATACGATATGTATTCTCGGATCAGGATTATTGGTTGGTCTTCCAAGTAGTAATAAGTGGGGACGCTTAGTAGCGTTGTGGTTGTGCTATTTTCAGGGTTTGGGTTTTAGTATGAGTCTTACGATGGTGACTAGTAATATTGCGGGATACACGAAGAAACAGTTGACGGCGGCGGTGCTTTTCACGGGGTATTGTGTCGGGAATATTATTGGACCGCAGACTTTTATTGCGGCGGAAGCTCGTGAGTTTTTTTTTTACTCTTTTAGGTTCACTGCTTCTTGCTGTTTCTTTTGTCATTTTTGTTGGTATTTGTTGACCGAGGAACTAACTCCAATTAAGCGCGTTATCATTCCGCTTATATAGCAATGCTAGTGGGATACTCGGTTAAATTGGCAATGGTCGTCGTATTATATATTTATATGTATACAAGTAATAAGAAAAGAGATGCAGAGCAAGCGGTTAGAGGAGAAGTGAGTGAAGAAGAAGCGAGAGAGGCGGTGGAGAAGGGAATGATGGATATGACGGAGATAGATAATAAGGGGTTTAGATATATTTTGTAGGTATGAGGTTATGAGGTATAAATTTAAATAATGTATGTTTGAATGTGTGAATTCATGAGTGAACGTGCTGGTGGCTCGAGTATTTTTGATAGGGGTATTTGGTTGTATAAAGGTGACTATCGTATAGAAGGGCAGAATATATGCGCAAGTCCCTCGTAATTTCCTCATGTGCATATCCGGCATTATAGTTATCAATTGTGGACAGTCACTACTTTATTGGCTAGTGATACTGCTGGAATGTCTTCTGCTCCTGGAATTTTGTATGTCAGATAACCAAAGCCATTATAGCACAGCTACGAGCTCTGATGTTACGGAGTTCAGTTGATAAATTGAATAAATCTACCTTTTTTCTCAACAAATTAACCTCAAGACATGAATCAGGCCAAGAGTGTCTTCACACATTGCCCAGCTCTTGCGGCTCCGTGGGAGCGGTGGCAACTCTCTCCTCTGTATCTGTACTACTACTAATACGTCTTAAAATCCCATTGCGAAATTGCCAGTGACTGTCAAAATTCCACCGAGATAGCGCATCAGGGTGATTTGCTAAATATTCATGCAAATACCCATCGATGATTTCAGACTCTGACCGTTCTTCCTTGCTATGAAACCATCCTAATACAACATACATCCCACCAGAGAGATATAATCCTATGAAGTAGAATATGAACACATTTCTGGCATCAGTAGATGATTCTGTCGAATCTAACTTACGAATCCAAAACTTTCCTAGATAAATTCCTAGCGCGATAAGAAGCAAACAAAGCGAGCCCGAGAGTAACATCTGAGGAGCCGAAAGTGTAATGACGGATAGGGGACTCGGAATAAAACATTGTCTTTCAAAATCCTTCTTAAACTCACGAACATCCGAAATCCTCGGGGTGTACTCATCCGGTTCGCAAGGATCAAGTTCGAGTCCAATTTCGATGGAAAAGATTCGATTGATTGCCTGTTTTCTTCCTCGAATCCAGTTGCGAACATCCTTTGCTTTGATCAATCGACCAAGAATTCTTTGCTGCGCCACAGAATAGTACACCGCAACCAAGGCAAAAGTTAAACTCATGACAAAACTAGACTTTGCTATCCAATGCGTCTGGTTCAGTGATTCCAACGACAAGCCCGTAATAGCTATTTGAGCAACGATTGCAGCCTTTTCTTTTATCAGCACGTATCAGATATAGACTTGATGATAAAAGAAGCTCACAGCTACGGCAATCATAGTGCATTCATCACATGCCATCTTTTTGAATGCTAAAGCATCTTCATCCTGTAATTGGCCGATGATTCGCGCTTGCAAAAGCCAGATTGTGCGGTTTCCATATATCTGGAGTGATATAGATCCAATTCCGTACCATTTCCATTGTTGAGCGGTAGGCAGAAGCCTGCGTATTGTCCCAAATGGAAACATGGTATGTGTCTAGAGATTGAAGAAGAGGTAGAGCTCGTGAGTGGTAAATTCTACACTTTCTCTAAAAAGATGATAACCTTTAAAGCTGATGAAGATCTAGAAAGGGCGTCGATGTCTTATGGAGATATATAGATGTGGGGTTGAATCTTACGCAATGTTGCACAACATAATGAGCACAGCCATGTACGTACTAGATGAGTTCAAAAATATAATGATTCTAGGCATCTAATCTAGTAGATTTAAGGCGCATAAATGTAGATCAGAATTAGAGGAATATATGCGAGCAAGAAATTTCACAATGGACTCTCAACACATATATTTGAACATTATAACTACTTCTTTGGACGAAATTTGAGTTCAACGCATACTACCCCCGTCATATCTTTCTATCAGTGAAATCCTCAAATTTTAGAACGCAGAGTTGCGTCATATGCTGATCTCGCTGCCGACCCCTTTATTCATGTCCCGCTTTGATCCGAACTTTTCACCTCAAGAACTTTGGATGTTATTCTCCCCTTGGTCAGGTAAAGTTGGATAAAAATCGGAACGATACTGCAAAATTAATATGTATGCATATTTTTTGAGTTTGGTTAGAATTATGCCATCAGATTAAAGGTAATGAAGGTACGGTCGCTACGGCACTTCACAATGTTTCCACTAGCGAGATGTCGCTCATTAGGATTACTCATGATGTTTCTTGGAGCTATAGCCGTGACTGCGACAGGTTGGATACGGTTCTGTTATTTAAGTGATAACAATATCAAAACGAGGTACATACATATTCTGCTGATAAATGATTGAGTACGGAACCAAAATGAAGAAGACTAGTCTTTACCGAGACGGCCATTTGAGCACGGCACTACCGTAAGGCAATAATAGTGCCAGAAAGAAGGGATACGGCCTCCTTAAAGCTTGTTATATGAGGACCGTACAACCATACGTATGGTCGCCGTATCGAAATGACATAGAAAAGCTCTGATAAGCTTAATTATCGAGAATGATACGGCCATGGAAGGTTAAGGGCCCAAAAACACCGCATGTCAACCTGGGAGTATATATATACTGCTCATCCTCCCACTAAAACTTACATTCTCTCAACACATGAGTTCTGCATCTACAAATACTACAACATCACATCACCAACTACCAAAGAAAACCATTGACATCTTCATCGCCATGAGCTCTTCATCTGCAGAAGATGCCACGAGCGTCGCCCAATCAAATTATTCACCTGTTCATGCCTCAGGGTTGACATTTACCTTGAGATACCATCTTAAGAACCCACGCAATCTTGAAAACCCAGGGAAGGCACTTGCTCCTCCAAGCTTCTCTTCAGAAAATGATTCCGTTGTTTCTAATACTGATACTAGTGGTGGAGCTATAAGTTATTCTGCGCAGGCTTCGCAACGCAGCTTTGAAGCAGATATCACAGGCCAGAATAGTGATGGTGAAAAATCAGCTCCCGCCACGGAGGATGATTATGATGGGGATGAGAGCATGAATGATGACTCTGAGTCCATGATTATTGGTGCTCAACGCGAACATACTCTAGGGGACACCTTCATAGAATGTCGTAACTGTGGAGATATTTTTGACTACTCACGATATGCCCTGTGGATACCTGGCTACCAGCGAAATTTACGGCGATCTCTTCGAATGCCATATGAAGACACACATCCTCAGATAGTTAGATGTCCAGGATGCGACGCTGAGAACTGCATGGCCTGTGAGAAACGTCCTCATGAACATTCCTGTTTCTATGAGCATGCTCATGTCGTATGGCATGCTTTGTGCTCCGTCGACGATGCCATTGTTCAACATCGGAAGGTGTCTCCATACGAAAAAGACGACAAGAACCTTGATGCCGCGGTTGTAAAAGCCCTAAACATCCTCCTCGAACAGATACCGAAAGATTCTAAAGTCTCTCTCGACTATTCTGACCTCATCCGAAAGACTCTGTTGCTAGATCAGGTAGCATTCACAATTGGAAATATGACTGCCGAAAATCGGTTCGACACTATTTGCCTACAATCTTGGTCATTCATCCACATGCTATCTGAGCGCAAGAATCTCTTCGGATTGTTGATGGAAGACCGCCTTCAGCTCTCGAGAGACTTATCTCCCGGTGTCAGAATCTTGGGATTCCCAGTTGCCTTCTTCCCTGTTGAATTGACTTTCGACGCTGACCGATATGCCCCCCTGACCTACAATATATGGTCCCTCATTCGCCATAACTACAAGTCTGCACATGAGTATCTGTCTGGGGATACTGAACTAAATGATAAATGGCCGGCTGTGCAATTAGCACGAAATATTGTTCAACTCCATGATGATTTGAAGAAGCAACCACAGCCATCTGAGCTCACCCTTTTTATGCAAGCTCAGCAATTACAATCTTTTTCGGCACGTCTTGAAGAGATGCATCGAGTTAGTGGCACAAAATACGGAGCTGTAAAGGAGAACATCAGAGCTGTACGATCTCCATGGCTGGTCAAGAAGCGGGGTCAGGATGATGAGAATGATGATGAGAATACTGGAGGCAAGAGAAGAAAGACTACTAATCAGGGAAAAAATTTAGGAAATGGAAATGACTGGACCGCAAGCAAAAGTGGGGGATGGTGGAAGATTGCCTAGTTGGAGAGAGATTGATTTGATGTAGGATCAGGACCTGAATGTTTGGAAAAAGGTTGAAAACTGAGAAATTGGTGTGATAACTTCAAAGAATGGCGGGGGATATAAGATTTTTTGCAAGAGAATAGAGAATAGATAAGTTGGAAAGGAATATTGCAAAGAAGACATCGGATTGGAATTTGGGATTATTTTTATGAAGGAAATTTCAAAGATAAGGGACCTTACTGTTTGGCTGGTGTCTAGGATTCATAGAAGAACTATATCATGCTAGATAGCTAAATAAAAGTCTTATTAACATGAAAACTCTTCCCAAAATCCAAGGAAGTGTGGATAAATATTCTCTCGAATATCAAACTGTAGTCCGATATCGTCGACGACTCTAAATTTTTGACACTAGCAAATTCACTATCACACCTTGACTGCATCTTCTTTTACTGATAACTAGGATTTTGAAAAAGCTCAAAGTAATATATCCTATCTAAGACACTTCAGGATTATATGGTAAGGTAACAAATCTTATTCATCTAAATAGGTACGAAACAACATGTCCGCAGCATGAAAAACAATCTACAATGAAAACTCACACAATCTGACTAGTGAATATTTCATATTTCAAGAATAAAAATCGCTTGAGACGATTATGGCCCTCAGTTCTCAACTAGAGGTGATACTGTGATAGACCTCACAATAATCTTCCTATGCTTGAGATTTCAGAAATTGGACATCGGAAACTGGTTCGGAAGATTTAGTTTGAGATTCTGGAAATTCTACTTGGATATTCCAGTTTATATATATTCCAATATTGGATACGTAGAGTCACTTCATCTCCTATGGCTTTTCTTGGGAATAGGATGAGAGCTGGGGCTGAATAAAGCTTTGAAGATCAATGAAAGTGAATTAATTGTTGGGCAGCATGAGGTGCTTTTAGGGGTAACTGTACAATGGGCTTTAATTAACACAATTAATGATTATCTGAATCAAGAAACATGGAAACATCAATGTACTACCATGAATGTGCTATTAATAATTCGGTAATTCTACACGTCTATCATGTATGAGATGCATTTGGTACCCTAAATGATGATAGTAATGACCATATACATTTCTTCAGCAGAAGAACTTGCAACAGCTTAGCAAGATGGGTTGTGACACAACAGTAGAAAAAATCCTCAGTAACCTACCAAAGCACAAATGATGTCGGAGTATCTACATTGACTGTGAATCAGATGTCAGGATCTGAAGCTAGTCTTGACGAAAGTATATGCCCTGATTCCTGAGTGATTCCACACACCTAAAAATACATATCTTAGACTCCGATAACTTTCGATAATGCAAACTAAAAGACATAACATATACGGGGTTTTATTGCCATTGAAATACATCAACTACCGCGTTGAATAGTGATAGTGATAGAGGGGATCTTCAAAATAAGTGGGACTTCAACACTTGAAAACTACATGGTACAACAAATGATGTTAAGCTTGCCAAAGCCACGATCTTCATTACTCTTATCCTCGTAGAGCCTATATCCAACTGATGTCGACCAATATAACGCTATTTTTACTTGAGATTGGATTTCTCACGCTTCCGCCTCGCTTTCCTCGTGGTCTGTATTCTAGAACTCACAGTAATCAGATCGAAAATGCAGAAGGCAAGTGAGGACAGAAGTGGAAACTTCAATCAACAAAAACATCAACCTGTATGATACAGACGCCATACAAGCGATCCATCTACATTCGGAGTTGGATTCTCATAAGCATCTGCTAAAGAGTCCGGGAAATCGCGTACCTATGGCGCTGGGAGAGATTGTGGTGGTTTGATTGGTATGTTCCCAACTATTAAAACTAATGCTGCATCAAATAGATCTTTTCCAACTAGGTCTGAGTTCGGTATACGTAAAGAAGAAAGGTATTTGAACCGTATTGCGCTTTTATGTGGGCTGTGAATGGAAACTTGGTAGAGCATAGGTAGTTCTGAACTTTTCGAGAGTAGGTTATTCATAATGACTCCACTAAAAATATATTCACAAGGATGTTCTCTTGTGAGAGGACAATGAGACGCGCTACTGAATGGAAATATTATATGGAAATAATGTTTATGGTACTCCACAGTCATGTCCCATCCAGCCAACTGTGCTAAACGGTTTGATGAACAATAGCTTGCACAATATTTAATTTGGAGTGATTCAGATATACTTATCTGAAAGCCCAAAATTTCAACAAACACAGTATAATTTTACAAACCATACACCGAAACACAATATTACATCCTGATAAGATAACAGTAAACACACAGTATCATCTAACAGTCAAACCACATCATATAAAACGAAAACAGGACCAAAAAATTTAACTCAACCGGTCAAACACTCAAAACTCTCCAACCGAAGAAACAAAACAAAACAATAAAAACTAGTCAAGATGTCTTCACCTGATACACCAGGAAACATAGAAGGCTTGCTTAGGAGAAAGGGCGACCTTAATCCAATGAACTGGGGGTTCAAGGTTGACGACAAGATTTTGGATCACCCAAAAATTGGCTTGATCAAGACTGATGTGTCTAAGCCTAAGGACGATGGGAAGTGTAAGAGCTGCGTGAAGAAGCAGGAGAAGGCGAAGAAAAAGGAGAAAAATGGCGATGCTGGTGGTTGTGTGGTATCTTAAGCGGACGGAAACAGCTTGCAGAGGGTGGGGTGAAAGGTATCGTGGTGATGTTGGTCGATTGAGGACATTAATCGGGATTGTTTGTGGTAATGGGAGGAACGGGCGAATGAGATGACTTAATTATCTCTGGGCGGTGCTGCATAGGGATGGAAAGGTTGAGGTGCACCTGTGGGTTTTTGGGAGATGTTACCAAGTTATTGTATAAAATAGTGGGCTATTTGGCCCTTTTTTGTGGCGAAGATATATTCCAGTGTCAATAGACACCAAGGATATGAAAAATACACGCTGTTTTCACGAATACTCATACGTGATCCAAATATTTCCATCGTCCCATCCGTGCTGGTGGCCATGATCTTACGGCAAATCGTAGCGTGGGAAGAATTATAAGTCCGTGATGTTGATGATCGTTGAAGTTGATATGGGCCACATTGCACATGGCTAATCTAATAAATCGTAAGTGTCTTGTAATACAGTCGGTCAGGACCCTATCGGTAGATCCTCCCATGGCAGCGAGTAAACCTGAACCGAGGAGATATTAGTGTTTTGTTCGTGAATAATCTCCGTGCCATCAAGGCAACAAATTATGGGACAGTCTAGGTTCATTTTTTGATCTGCAAGCGTGCCAGTGAAAGTTTCACAATCCACCTCCTAGATAGATTCGAATCATGGTGAAATATAAATAGCATTCTGTTCTCTATGTTAGACTCAATTCTCAGAAGTTATACATACAATCTTTGTGTTGCTATCTTTAGTTCCCCCAACCAAGTAAGCAGTGAAGTATTGTCCGTCAAAACACCCTCGCCAGCAAACCTTCAGAATCTATTCAATATGTCCGTCGCAAGTGTGTGCAAACTCGGAACTTGTCCACTCGAATATGGAATGGTACATTACCAGCCTACTCTATTTGGAAGTGTATTTTACCTCGTAATATTTGCTGCTCTTCTTATAATCTATGTCATCCAGTTACGGCACTGGAATGCATGGAGTTTTTCGTACTGTATGTTAAGTGGACTGGCCCTTGAACTAGTCGGTTATCTTGGCAGAATTCAGATGCATTGCGACCCTTTTGCTCCAAATCCGTTCTTGGCGTACGTGTTCCAGTTTTCTTCAGCGGGTGTATCTTGCTGAATTAAAAAACAGTATTTGATATGTATAACAATTGCGCCAGTCTTCTTCACAGCATCAATATATATCTTAGTCGCTAGGCTAAGCTTCCCGGTCGTCGGTTCAATCCTGTTTATCTTGATTGTGGGAGAGTACGCTTTGAAAGTAAAGAGTGAAGTAGTCGGAGACAGGCAGCCCATTGGGCGGCAGACAAAGGAAATATGAGAAAAGATGAAAGAAAAAAGGAATATCTTTGCTATGTATGAACAGTCAGGGTGTCCAAGTTCACTTCAATGCGTCATCCCCACTGTCCTCCTCATATCTTCTCTACTGGTCCCATCATCCTCCAATAAATTATTCTCAAAAAGCAACTAACCTTGCCACCATGTTTTTATAGGTCCGGCGACAGCACCATGCTCATCCTCATCCGTTTGATATTCCGTGTGGCCGAGCTGGCTTGGGCTTCCAGTCGAAGCTTGCCAATTAAAAGATCACTTTCATGATACTTGAGAACACTGTCTTGATATTGGCTACCACAGCCATGACGGTGTTCCACCCCGGATTAACCATGAGGGGAAAGTGGAAAGAATCTGGCTGGGGGTTAAAGGAATGGAAGATTGGGAGGGAGTGATTGGAAATGAAAGGTAATAACAGAAGTGGCAGGATAAATACAAGGGAATATTGGGCACCTTTTTAAGGGTTCTGTCAGTTATAGGAAAGACTAATGGGTCAGAAAAGTTCCAAAATGTCGTTGGTTTGTCTGCAGAAATGTGAATATATATGTCCAGAAAACTAAATCTGTTACCATGTTTCAGGGTTTGGAATGAAATCCAGTTGCTAAGACATAGGATTCAGCCTAAGCCCTCAAGCATAAGATATTGGTATTTTGACTTGGTCTTGATGGAGATGGAGAGGACCAAAACGTAGGAGAGTGCTGTTAGTGAAGGAATGCGCGGTGGTCCAATACTCGAGAGTGATTATTCATCTGTGGCCTTACCTCTAATAGGCTAGCTCAGAGTTTAGCGAGGGCGGCCGCACTGTTCAGCATCGCCGAGATTTTTTTGTCACTAAATCAGACAAATACCAAATGGGAACCACAAAGGGTCCATGATTACCTGTCGAAGAATTGCTCCACCAAGGAAGCTCTTTAGTCTCAGCAATTTTGTCAAGAGCAAAACTTGCAGTGGCCAGCTGTATCGATCTCGTGAGAGGACCACCCCACACGTGACTATGGATGGTCCAAGTCATGTAGGTCTAATCTCGAATTTGCTAGATAGCTCTAACACGTTTGTAGGGTCATCATGGCCATGATACACATGCTATACCTCCTCAGGCTATTTGTGATGCGTATAAAAAGTATCAAAGAATGAGTGATGCGGCAGTGAATGATGATCTCGATATCGTGGATTTCAATCGTGGATTGACCTCGGAGCAACAAAAGACGTTGACTCCGGTGGGTATCGTTCCCTCGGAATTGATTGCTGAAGCCCAGAAAGAACTTATGAATGCTGGAGCTGAACATAATCTCGGACTTCCGCCCGCCTGTACTATTTATGAGCATAGCGGATTCCCGGGTATGCTTAAATCAGAAGCAAATCATTACACGCTAACTTCTATACAGGTTTGAGAATATTTCCTGCACTTCTACCACCAGAATGCCAGTCTTTATTTGTTTCTCGGCTCCTCCATCGTGAGCTGTCAAACCCTCTGCACAAAACGAACTTTCACGATGATTATGATATGCCCTACCCTCCGCCTGACTCCTCCTTCTTCACTTACCCCCATCAAGCCAAAAACCAAGTCTTTGCTCCTAAAGATCCAAATTCTAAACATAAATCACTAAATACTGCCCAAGCTCTGCAGAAGAAATTCCGATGGCTGACCCTCGGCGCACAATATAATTGGAACACTCGAGCATACCCCTCCTCTTCTCCGACACCATTTCCAGCTGATGTATCTCGTCTTGTTACCACTTTATTTCAGAATGCTTTTACTCCGGAATCAGGAGTCGTACTAATGTACTCGACGAAAGACTTCATGCCAGTGCATCGAGATGTTTCTGAGGAATGCGAGAGGGGTCTGGCAAGCTTCACGCTCGGATGCGACGGGTTATTTCTTATTAGTAGGGACGTTAAAAAAGGAGAGGAACATGTTTCTGATAGGGAACAGGACCTGGTGTGTATACGGGTCAGAAGTGGTGATGTGATACAAATGGGTGGAGAGACGAGATGGGCTTGGCATGCTATGCCCAAGATTATAGCAGGCACCTGTCCACCTTGCTTGTCCGAATGGCCCGTAGGATCTACGCGAGAAGGGAAAGAACCAAAAGAGTATGAAAGATGGAGGGGTTATATGAAGGGCAAGCGGCTCAATATTAGCTGTCGGCAAGTGTGGAATTAATTTTGCAAAATATATCCTTGCCCCTACCGCACCTTTTATCAGCTCGTGTGAGGATGATCTTATGTTTATTTGATCGGAACGAAGTTTTGTAGTTTTTTGACACAGGCTGGCATCAATTTTTCACGGCTGGTTCGTACGGATCGTATTTTCACATCTGTGACCTCCATATTTCAGATTACGGTTGTGGAAAGAGCGCACCTGAAAGAGATGCTGAAATTCGATACAAGGGCAGTATCAACTATGATTCCCCAAGGCCTAATCTAGGAATCTTAGGCATGGCAGCGGAGCCAGATTTCTCCAGAGTTGATAATTAAGCTGTGGAGATAGACTCTGAATGGTGTGCTGGGACATCAGGTGGAGTGGCTGGCAAACGTTCCGGAGCGTACACTTTGTAACCTTAGGATGCGTACCATTGTGGTCGAATACTGCGTTTTGTCTCCACGCTGGCGAGAATAGCCTGGTGTGAAAATGACGGCAGAAGACAAAAGCGGATCTTGTGTCCATCAAGAAGCTGATTGATGTTCAGTACGCTTATTATCTTTCCCAGCCAGGCACAGTCAGCTTCTATTTCCCGCAAGAATAGAGTCGAATTGGCGGGGCGGAAGGGTGTTGAAATCGCGGACATTGGTATATTTTTGAATATCAAGACTTTGAAGGCCATCATACACTACTTGAACATGGATAATAAAGTTTCACACAACAAATTTTGAAGAAAAATTATTTTTCGAAATACACCATTTTTATATCTCATTTGCACTAAACAAATCAGCATCAATCGAATGCAATTGTCCCCAAAGAAATTGAACCAGTAGTTGTTGTGATACTGTCGTCGACGTCCAAAACACATGAAACCACGCTAAAACGCGTGAAATTTTCACCCCCTTCATCCCTCCATTACGAGGGAAGAGAACTCAATGACGGGGACCACCCAATCGAACTTCCTAGAAGTGATCTTAGGCATTCCATGCCAAGTGAACCACACTGAACAAACCCATGAAAGAGACAATAGCCCGCCATTCATCCTTTCCAGTCCTACCCCCTCCCAACCCTTCAACTTTCAAACCCAACGCAATACCTTGAGCTCTGATGATCCATTCAAATCACCAATCAATCGCCCAACGTTCTAATTCAATAAAAAACGAAGACGACAACCCAGCCACTCAGAACCCCATATCAACTCACCAAAAGAAGCTATCCAAAAAGCTAGAAGTCTACTCATTCTAGCTGCCTCCCTAAAAGAGGATACCGAAGAACAATCGAAAGTCCTAGACTTAATCGAAATATTTCGTGAATATCTTGAAAAAGAAAAACTCACAAAAGCCTCAAATATCATCATATCACAAATCTCCCATTTAGAAAATGCTACCAAACGGATCGAAAAGCAAGCCAACCACCTTTCAAACCTCCCCAATCATATAACCCCCCCTACAATAAACACCCCTGGAATCAAAGCCAGCTATGCCACTATCACCAAAACCTCAGGAGAATAGAACCTAGTTACAAAGGGAAAACCCACAAAACAGAAAACTACAGAACAAAAGGAAGAAGCCCCAAGCAAACGACTAATCCTCATCAAACCCCTTATTTATCAACCACACTCTTTTACACCATTAAATACAAGGAACAAAGTCAACGAAGCCTTCAAGAAAGCAGGAATCAATGGACCAATCATCTCAGCTATCACTACTACAAGGAGCAGCAATTTTATACTAACCACTAACAGCCCTTTCAATGCACAATCCCTGATGGAAAAGAAGGAAATCTGGGACAAAATCCTTGATGCCAAAAGAATACAAATCGATAAACCCTAGAATAAAGTCATCATTCACAAAATCCCAATTCAGGAATTCTCAGGTCTGAAAGGTATGGACCTAATCAAAGAGGAAGTCAATACCTTCAATCCAGAGCTCAGTATTATAGGTACTCCTTACTAACTTACTAATGCCTTCAAGAGAGCCAAACAACAAAATAAAGCAATAGTCATTGCATTTGCTACACAAAAAGAAGCAGATATAACTATCCAGAAAAAACTATATATTGCAGGCATTAGTATTAGAGTAGAAAGATTCTATCCATCTACTCCTTCATCCCAATGCAACAGATGGGATGCGATGATTCAACACCTGTACGTGGTGCATCCTACGAACCTGTAATTTTTCTTACAGAGCCAAGATTGAATCAGGCTGAAGCTGGGCAAAGGTCGTGCTTTAAAAAGGAGCGGTACTGGGAGTGAAGGTATCGTGAATTTGGCCCGGAACAGAGGACTATCAGTCGAACGGAGATGAAAACTACCCGACAATCAACGAAACAACGATGGATTTCGAAGCGGAACCATCTTTACGAATCTGCAGTGGGATGCAGAGCCTGAGAATTGCTTTAAGGAACATTTCAAAGCGGACTGCCTTTACGAATCTGTGTGGGAGCAGAGCCTGAGAAGGAAAGCGTTGTGCCGGTGATTGACAGGGCACCTCTGGGGCGCTAGCGTGCAGAATTTTCACGATCCAACAATGCGTACAATCTGCAGGTATACCAGATTGGAAGTTTACAAATGGTTAAGGGGAGTAATCGAGAATGTATAAAGGTTGTGATAGAGTCTTATTGAGGCCAACAGAGGTATAGGTGGATTAGGGATGGAGGGACGCTTTTGGCACTTTGCTCTACGAATGTACAAGAGCGGTATCATAGCGGCAGAGGAACTCTCGAACGAGGGGGATGCTTTTAGCAAGTTTCACTCTTCTGCGAAGCATTCGGCAGACATCACAGCAGCGGATGAGCTCTGGCAGAAGCCACCTTATAAGATACATATCCGATACATTCTCAACCCTCCGCATTATCGATTACAAACTATACATTGGGGGAATGGACTTTGCAGATTGTACTTTGGTTAGTAAGCTGGAAACGTTGTATTTTTAATTGCCTGATTAGGGGTTAAGATATAGCAAAGCTTGCAAGATACAGTCGGCCTTGTTGTACAAGAGAGATCCGGCAAGGTAACGCGAAACGGTGCACAAGCCACGGAGCGTAGCGTATAATGGCAGCGACAATGATACTGTCTATATAGCTCGAGAGCATGGATGCATGTATCGGTCTACAATAGGGTACAAGGCAGCTGGCAATGGAGATACCGGGTAGGCTTAGGGAGCAAACAGGATAATGGGTGTAGAAAGGTTGTTTTTGCCTGAGGGCAACCTTCTCAAAGGATATTGAGACTGACATCTTGTATCTGGGAAAGCATGGTAAGAATTGGTTACTCTTACTTATATTTGTAGTCTCACTGGATATATTGTAAAAGACTCATAGATTTGCAAATATAATATTATCACTGCCCAACCAGCCTAATCGCCTGGATCTCATCTTTTTTGAAGGAAAGGCTACTCAAGCTCTCATTCGATGGCCAAATTGAAACCTTCAAACCGATCAATACCGGGATCCCCTAAGGCAGCCCTATTTCGCCAATCCTCTTCTTAATTTATATTCGAGATCTATTCTCAGCAAATTCGATCAAATATCTCTCATATATAGATGATATAGCTTTAACAACATTTTCAACATCCTGGAAAAAGAACATCATCTCCCTCGAAAGAGCAACTAAACAGATATATGCTCTGGGCAAAGAAAATGCTATTCAATTTGATCTAGCGAAGACGGAACTAATACACTTCTCTACATCCAAAGATACGAAGACAGCCTCAATCAAGCTTCCGAACGAGGAGATAATTCAACCCTCAACACTAGTCAGATGGCTAGGCATATGGTTCGACCCTGGCCTCAGTTTCAAACAACATGTCACAATCCGAGCTACCCAGGCTAAAACCTCATTCTACCGAATGGCTAGACTTGCTAATTCTGAAAAAGGCCTTAGTCCCAAGGCAATGAGACAGCTCTATATGGCATGCGTCACCAGCATAGCTGACTACGGTTCAATTTTATGGTGGAAAGGGCAAAACCAATTCAAGAAAATCCTTCAATCCTTGCAAAACCTCGCCCTTCGAAAAATCCTAGGAGTATTCAAAACCTCACCAATAAAACCAATGGAAATAGAAGCCGCATTGTGCCCTCCAGAAGTACGGCTAAATGCTGGAATCAAACAATACGCATTTAGATTATTGAAAATCTCGCCTTCTCATCCTGTCAATTTAGTAGCTACAAAGCTGGCTACAGAAAAGGAGAATCAAGATGTAGTTGCAACCCCTCAAAGAAAGCAATTAAAACCTACTCAACTCGAAAAGATCAAAAATTCAATTCAGAAAGACTTCGATCCTCTCACTTTAGAAGGAATCCATCACTTCTACTTTCCTCCTTGGAAGAAAGAAGTTCCATATAAAGTCAATATCAGCAAATTAGGAAAAGAAGAAGCTGCGATGATCCACAATCTGGCTTTCAAATAAAGGTGCAAAAATACCATTACAATATACACCGATGCCTCATCCACTTTAGAGGGAATAGGGGTTGGGATCGGGATAGCGGTTATCTTACCAAATGGCCGAATTTCACATCAAGAGACTATGTTGACCTCCTGGGATCTTGGCAGCATATGCATATATAGTACATATGCATATAAGGAGCAAACAAAACTCAACTTTTAATTCATTCTTTCCTTTTTGGTATACTGTTTGTTTGCTTTCAATATTTTGATTTCAAAGCACTTTAATTCCGAAGGCCGAATACCCAACCTATTCCTTCATTTTTTTTGAATATATGCTCGCAGCTTAACTGCTTAGCTAGAGAATAAATCAATTCAATCTGATGCTCTTTCTAGTCTCAAGAAACCCAACAGACTATCAATATAGGTGTGAATCAGCTTGTCTATAATGGGGAACTCCTAGGAGTTACTAAAGCGATCGAATACGCAAATTCAATAGCCCAGCCAGGAAACAAGTTCAAGATATACTCAGATAATCAAGCAGGATTATTCCGGTTGAAAACCCCCTCCGATTTACCTGGTCAATCATGCCAAATCAAAGCTATAAAAGCTGCGGAAGCTATTCAAAATAAAGGAGCCGAAATCTCTCTCAATTGGGTCCCCGGACATACATCTGTACAAGGAAACGAGCTAGCTGATTCTCTTGCAAAAGAGGCGACCAAAATACCATCCTCATCTCACGAAACCAGTTATGCCTCCATTGGAATGGATATAAAAAGAATGAAATCAGAGAACTGGATAGCCATCCTTAACACTCACAATTTTCATCAACCATCGTCAACATATTCAAGAAACTACCCCTGGAAGATCAGCTCAAAAATCAGAGTTCCAGGAAACATCAAAAGAAGCACAATCTGTGCTCTGTTCTAACTCAAAATTGGACACGGATACTTCAAATCTTATTTGAAACGATTCGGTATCTCCTCTAATGACAATTGTAGATGTGGGGGAAAGGAATCTCCTGATCATCTTCTGCTCAGTTGTCCTTTATATAAAATGGCAAGGAAAACCCTCAATAAGGATAACCCCATAGTCCGACCTACCATGAAATATCTGCTTCACACTAAAGCAGGAATCATCAAGACCCTCGAATTTATCGAGGCGACGAGAATAGCCACCAGATCATGGCACCTCAATAGAATGCATGAAGAAGAAGAGGAAGAAGGCGGAGAAGAAGGGGGTGGACCGGAAGATTGTGATTGAATTGATCAATTATGGCCAACTTGGTCAATTTAGTCAATTTGGTCAATTTAGTCAATTTGGTCAATTTGGTCAATTTGGTCAACTTGGTCAATTTGGTCAACTTGGTCAATTTGGTCAATTTGGGCAATCACCCCAATGTCAAATTTCATTATATTTCATTACATTTCATTTGTTATTCCTCTTATTTGAATACGAGAGTATCTGTAAGGCGGGCTTGGTTCCCTAGTATTAGTTTTCACTTCCCCCATTCAAACATTAGAAGATTGAAGCTTTCAATCTCCCCAACCTGTATTAGCTACGGTCGAATAAGGCCAGCCACCCTCCATTTACTATTGTTAGAAGCCTACAAAGCTCCTAGCCGTCTTAGATAGTCATAGACTCAGTGTAGACGTTAATTTAATCAATCAATCAATCAATCAATCAAAGCAGAGCATGCCAGTAGAGGAAATATCGGCTCAAAAAGAATGAGAATCTCTTTTTCATCGGCTTCAGAGTAGTCTATAAGCACTAAAGTCATCTCCTTCAAACTAGAAAAATAGTGAAGAATGCAGTCTCTGTGTTTCGAACCAGACAGCCGAAGTAATCTTACGTTTGCATGTGGGGGTCGCTTCATCTTAGCGACCATACCCTTCTGGACAACCAACAAGCTTGACTGTACTGCCAAAAATAGATTAGCCATTGCGGCCAGAGCCTCAAGGCCTGGCTCGAGTACCAATTGTATACATTCATTCATTATCCTACTTTTCTTTCAGCTTATGTTTGGTATCGACTTACTTCTATATTCTTGGAAATACTTCCTGCCTTGTAAGTCTTGAATTCAAAAAACTCACGCCGCAATATTCGCAGTCTTCTGTAAGTCTCGCCGTAGATCATCAATTAGAACAGTCCGTGGACCTTATGTCTCGGCTCCCTTTTGTCGAAAAGTCTCCGTAGGCCCCGCCATCCGTCTCCCTGACCCTTTTTACCCTTTCTTAAATTGCGAGCACTACTTTTTACTAGCATACCAAGAATTTGTTGAAAGAAATTTTACTATGAACTAGATATCAGTATAAGTATGAAGATAAAAGCAATGAGATGAGAGTGCGGACTCGAGAAATGTTAATGATGTCCATCCTTTCCAGTTTGAGACGGGGCTGCCAACCCAAAATGAAACAAATAAGGTCGACAATGGCGCTAGCTCTTTTTGATAGCGCGAGGGTCTTGATCATGGCGTAGGATTGATATTCCATTACACAGATCTAGATTCCGACTAGGTTTTTTTGTTTTCAGTCTCCTGTTGGTGCTCAGTTTTGTGCTGCATTTCCTTTATATGATGAATATCATTATGGAGGAAACATATCAATGATACCCAAGTTGATCTGAAACCACTATAGTATGTCAGCTTTCTCCTGTATTATAAGCCCACCCAAAAATTGACTGGAGAACCTCAAACCACTCGCTCAGCATTTCCTCTTTTCCTACCCATCCCTATTGCTAATCCCTATCCTACTGATTTTATACATGGATTTGTATAAAATTGAAATAAAGCTGTTCAGGTGCTTTGGATGCTTTATAGTACGGTTGTGAGTTTATACGTTGGCGTTATTGTCGGGGGAGTGAGAACGTAGAGATAGACATCCAAAGAATTGAATAGTGGAAAGGTTAATAAGACTATTGAGGTTACTAATACTATGATGTTACCCCTTTGATGGCATTAATGGCACCGCCAGGATAGTGTTGAGATTTAAAGGTTAAGGGATTAATCGGTTAGTTGAAAATTGTTTGAGTTGATGAATTAGGTGATACTCAAAAATGGTGTGTGGACAGGTCACATTGCATTCGGAATCGAAAGGGACTGATGAATATCTTGACGTCACTGAGAAGGGGAAGCGGGGGTCTGCAGTGTGCATGTGAGGAAGATCACTCAAATACCAATGAATACCACCAGATCGATTCATGTGCCAACAATATCCCCCTTTAGCGCTTCCTAGATACCCCCATAAGTACGATTTATTGACCATACAAGACAATAATCACACTAATATCTAGTTCCCGACTAGCACGTCACGCACACGTGCACGTCATTGTCTAGGCATCTGGTACTCGTGTCGCAGAACTATCCACAGGAAAGTAAACTACAACGGGAATAGTGACCCATATTAAGTGGATGGTTATATGCTTCCTCGCAGCACGAGTGTATGTTCCGAACTTCAGATTAGGGGAAGGGGTATGCGGGGTAAAGAATTTGGGAATGGAAAATTGGAAGGGAGATGATTGTTTCTAGAATATTAAGATATTGGTAGTAAAGATTGTCAGCTGTGTGAGCTGGAAGTTCTAAGTTTGGATGTGCCTTGGCATGTTGGTAGTGGATAATGGGAAGATTTGATTTATTGTTCATTTCTCTGTATATAAGAGAAGTATATTCCTGTTGACTTTTTAAGGGAAGTAAGTACCATTTGTATCACATTGCAAAGATTACAGGACCTTCATCAAAGATATTAGACGCATTTGTCAATAGAGCTAACCAATCACTACAAAGTTTATTGTACACATCTTCACACCACGTATAAATATTCAATCTCGATCAAGAGCCCAGCACTTCTCCCTCACACCGTCCATCTCGACCAAAAAATATTCAAAATCGCCCCTATACCAGTCAGTCGAGCGAGTGCAGCTATGGCCGTAGCAGCAGCAGCAATCTCCATCTCCTCTTCATCCTCTCCCTCCTGCTGCTCACCCACAAGCCCCATAAACGCCAGCACAGTCACCACCATCCTTGAAAAATGTTCGCTCACCAGCCTTTCCAACATCACCGATACAAACGCCTCTAAAAAACTACATTGCTTAGCAAGACTCTCCGAGTCCGCAATAAATAGCGCTTATGCGAGAGCTTTTTTCGCGCAGCTATTTACTATGAAGGCACTTTTGATGATTGTGTTGATTATTTTTTGGGGAGTGATGGCATTGCTGGTCCTGTTTAGTGTTGCGGTTTCTTGCTGCGGGCAACGTAATAGCAGGGAGTAAGTAAAGGAATGAATAGCATTGTTAGGAGCTACTCTTGTGAGCTCTGGAAGGTTTTGCGCGATAAAGAACATTCTATCAGTCAGGAAGGTCTGGTGAGATGGTTAATGAGATAAAGATGAGGCTTGGGAATTTGTAATTAATTCTTTGATTAGAAAAAAAGAGAAAAGGCGGATATTGAAGTATTTGAAGGTTATGTTATGGATAAAGAGAATGATTCAAGGATGCTGGGTCTTTTTGTACACATGAAGAAGAACAGAGACCCGCAAAGATATATTCTCAAACAGCCCTTATTTCCTCATGCACATCCGTCCAACGTTGAAATGTACTGATTCTTCCCAGGTACAAATCCGGAAAATGCTCTGAGAGCGATGTGATTTGATTTGTGGATGACTGCGCTTCATTGGGAACTGAATGCTTTCTATCCTTGGATCTTAAACGCTGCTTCAGGAAATGAAGAAATATTATTGACCAAATCTTCTATAGATCTAATGTTTTAGCGTGGTCTGTCTCTAGGTGAAAGCTTTATATTCTACCACATTCCAGACCACACGCTTTTGTTGTTGTGATTGTTGCCACACGGACTTAGGCCATCCAACACCATAGATTAAAAACAGTATCAGAGTGTGCCAGTCTTATGAAACTTCTCGAGAGTTCAAGACCAATTCTTCAAGGAAGAACCATCATCATGCAGTTCTCAACCATGCTCGCCGTTTTTGCCGGCGGCACTCTCGTTGATACGGGTCCAGCAATTCCTGCCGCACCCAAACCCCGCGTAGAAGAATGTATCTGCACTGATGCATAAAGCACTTATGCTGCCTGTTTGCTCAAGCGTTACTGTACATGGCTGCACTGATGATGATATTGCTCCTGCTTAGCCAGTGTTGGCAGGTCACCACATGTGAGATTTGAGATATGTAATAATGTCAACTTTATGCAGACGCGGAATGTGATATTATCACGAATTAGACAACTTTCTCATTGGCTCCTGCGTAGGGGCAATTGAACTTCATAGCGAAGGAATTATGAAATGAAATTTGGATGATTTTTATAATATATGATGAACGACGATCTGGAATTGTGGTGAATTTGGTGGTAGTCACTCCGATCAGAGCAAGTGGAATGCGCCCTGCTCATGATATATGACTGTGATAAACAGCAAATTTTACATTCAACGAGGGAACATCAAGATTGTGTAGAAAATCAAAAATGATAGAAACAGAACGATTGGGTGGATAGTTGCTGGGAAAACTATCCCATGCGATGTTTGGTTCAACGCCGAGAGTGTGATTGAATGATGGATTTTTCTTCATTTAACATCGTCCAAGCCGCTGAGTCTAAGGCTATCAGATACATCCTTAATAACCTTAAAGAAAGAAATCATTTCCTTATTAAGTTGTGCCCAATTATATTATTGTAAAACAGCGATCAAGGGCCACTTCTTCCCGAAATTCAACACTTCATTCCTCAAATGGCGCGCCAGGGGCCACTGAAAACCCCTTGTAAGGATGAGAGTAAAGATGCAAACAGTGTATATCGGCCTTGTTTGGACTTGCTTTCCACCTCGTACAACTAGTGAAGAATATTCCGCAGGGACGGCTCGCCGCGTTTGTGACCAATCGTGAGAGGTCGCTGCGGAACCATACTGAGGTCAATTGAAAATGCGGAGAAGTAGCTTTCAATATTTTACAAACTTCTTTCTCGAGAGATATTCGTTCTATGATAGAGATACCATCTTTTCTCGCATCCTCAAAGAATTTTATGGCAGCTAGAGGAGAGACTTCATGGCTGATTGAGGTCCGTTCGGTTGAGGATAATCTTAAAGTGGGATTCTTCCTGTAGAACAGCTTCAGAGATGCTCTATGACTATGTTCGCTTGCTACTTGCAGTGATTTTCGAGTAGAAGTTGCTATTCTTGATGTTCAGGATGACTTTTGTGCATAATGTTGCTGAGTGAACCTTCCCGGCTCATAGAGAGATTGGAGTGAGGTTGTTGTTAGCTAACGCGAGGGCACTGGAGATTTTGACATCCTCGAGATTGGGCAAAATGTATAAAATTCAAAATATCATGTGTTATATAGCTTGACGCCTGGGGAAAGACCGTTCTGACGTATCAGGTTTGGATCTCATTTGCTTTCCTTAGAAAGACCATTGGGCCTTCTCTGGTTGGCAATTATACCGCTTTGTTGCATTGATTGGGTGGCTACCAAGGACATACCCAGAGCAGATAACATCAAGCATCCTGACTCAAGTGCACTCGTGCAGGATGCAATAGCAATTAAGTCCTACCGTTTTCGCAATCCATATGATGATGTGGTTCACCAGTTCCTTTGGAGTTGAGAAACGGGGTTAAGAATCTCCCTAGCGTGCGGAGGTTTGCCACCGACAGTCCGAAGACCCTAAATATTCTTAGCGTGAAAAAGCCTGGAACATCAGTCACCACCATCCACCATCACATTAGGATAACATCCAAGATGTGATATCAGAGCTACTGATTGATATATATCGATCAAATAAACAATTGGGCAACAAAAAATCCCTCTCGAGCGACATTGTGCATCCGTCTAGATAGGCCTTAAGGAAAAAGTGATATGTACTCAATTCCATCACAATGGCTTTGACATTTACAGAGTTTATGTAACCTATCATGACCGAAAATCACCTCCCTTCGTGCTATCTATCGAAGTTGAGACTGATCTGAAAGTAACACAAACAACGACGAAAATATAGAATGTCAACTCTTGCACCACCAGACATTCCATATTTATCGCAAGGTTGATTCCGGCCTTCGACTACGGTCAAAGTCATGATCTCGGAAAGTTCCACGAAATCAAGCGTTTTCATAAACCCTCGCCCTTCATTGGTTATGAGTTATTGCATGATTAAAATACCCGTAGGATCAAGTGTTCATATAACAGTTACACAGTGGAACGACAAAAGTTCTAATCTTACTGGTAGAGCGCCAGCTGGTTGGAATAACTGTGCCCCAGCCACATGAACCATAATACGAGGCATAGAGAACCAACATCTTTCGTATAACTCCGTTCAACGTCCCTCCATTTTTCCTTCCAGTAATTACTCCCAAAAATGTTTCGAAGACCTCTTTATTTCGTTCTTGCGACGGCGTTTGCCTACATAGCATACTTATTCGCTGGATCAGTCACACAAAGTGAAAAGAACACCACTAAAAAACTTGGAGAGTGGCCTGGCAAGAATAATACCGTCTTGTTTCTTACAAATAGCGAACATGGATTGGCGAATGTTATGTTGGCAACTAGTCATGCTTTACTTGTGGAACACAATGATCTCGATATTCATTTCGTGTCGTTTGAAAAGTTAAAGCATGACATTACGACAATTTCTGAATTTGCAGCGAAGAACTCAAAGAGTGAGAGAGCTATTACTTTCCATGAGTTGAAAGGGCCATCATTTTCAAAAGCAATAGAGGATAGTGGAATTGGTATTGATCAAGTGATTCATGCACCTGGTCTCGCCGGATTGGGGAAGTTCTGCGGTAATATGCAACACTGGTTGATGCCATGGACAGCCACTGATCATCTTGGTCTCTATAATGAGATATCTGATATACTGAAGACAGTGGATCCGATTGTCGTGGCGGTAGATCCATTATTTGGACCCGGTATCGATGCTGTGCGAGCTCAAGGACGCAATCATGCTATCATTTCACCAAATTCTCTCAAGGATAATTTCGTACAATTGCAACCTATGGCTGCCGCGCTATGGAAATATCCAGCGTAAGTTCCCGTCAAATTTTTGACTAAAAATGTTGCTCACAATTCAAGCCTGAGTTCCGCATACACATATCCTGTTCCTTGGTACCTTATCCCATCAAACATATACATGAACCTACGACTCGCATATACAGTCATGTCAGCGCCAGGCATCACCAATAGGATTATTGACGAGAAGCGATCATATCTCAAGGAAAATGGAATTGACAACCCATTGGACATGTTCACCGTCTACCATAAAGACTATCCATGGCTAACTCAAAGTTCCCAAGAACTCGACTTCCCTTTCGACATCATCCCGAAAAATATCATACAATGCGGTCCCATTTATCTCTCCACCGCCCCCGCCTCAGAACAAGACCCCGAACTAACCGAATGGCTAAAAATATCCCCAACCATCCTAATCAATCTAGGAAGTTCAGTAAACTACGATGAGCCAGCCGCAACAGAAATGGCAAAATCCATTAAAATCCTCCTCGAAAACTCCACCATCCAAGTCCTATGGAAATTCAACAAACGCCACGAATTCAGCGATCAATTTCTCGATATCCTATCTTCCGATCTCCAATCCCAACGTGTAAAAATCACAAATTGGATAAAAGTAGATCCGGCCGCTTTATTAGAAACGGGAAATATTATCCTTTCAGTTCATCACGGAGGCGCAAATTGTTTCCACGAAGCAATCGGGACGGGAATTCCTCAAGTCGTTTTACCGATGTGGGTGGATTTGTATGATTTTGCAATTCGTGTTGAGTTTCTAGGTGTGGGGGTATGGGGTAGTCGAGGTGTAGCGCCTTATGTATGTGTCACGCTCATTGTTATCCTTATTCGTTTATTTCTACGACCGCTGGAAGTATGCTAACATGAAATCTAGTGGAAGGCGGAAGAACTGAGTAGTGTATTTTTGAAACTAGTAGGAGATAGCGAAGAAGCTATTTCGATGCGAAAAAGAGCGTTGGAATTGAGTAGACCATGGAAAGAGAAACCAGGCCGAGTAACTGCAGCTCATGAACTGGCGAAGTTGGCACGATTAGCTCCAATATCGTAATTTTGCGCTTAAATGGTGTTCAAGGCTGGTCGATACCATATTGAGATTTTTGTCGAGCTAAATAAAACAAAATTTCTGTTGATCTTAAGTTTAGACCGTGTGTACTTGTAGCCATGAGAATACATCCTGTTAATCTCCCAGCAGTCTAAAAATTCACCCATATCAAACTCTGATTAAAACACCCTATAAATGTCCCCGGAACCACTTAATCCCCCCCTCATACGGAGATCACACCTCAACGACCACTACACCCGATCAACACTCCTCCTCCTCCTCCTCCTCCCCCCAAATCTCCAACGAAAATTACCAATTAACTTGAAATTTTCAGAGCTGCATTAATTATACAATGTTAGCTATTGTTAATCTTCATACACATTCTAGGTTTCGAATTAATTAGATGAAATAGAGAAATTCTTAAATTCTTAAATTCTTAAATTCTTAAATTCTTAAAAAGAAAAGAGTAAAAAATAAAAGAAGGAAAAGAAAATCAAGGAATATATATTTCACTAGCTGTAAAGTGCTTGTAAGGCAAGAATTGTATTTAGGATGTAAGTCTTAATCGTACGTTTTTATATTCATAACTCTGCCTGATAAAAACACACAGAACTATCATCTAATTATCTATCTAATCAAATTTCATCTCCACGTAAATAAATATCCTTAAACATCGCTACTCCTATAGTCCCTGATACATCTATCTACCTAGTCTTCATATGTCCATCTTACCAAATCCTAGCAACAATCAAGGTAAACTAAGAAACAATTGCAACAATTTAGGATAATTAGGAGTTCCAAGACCAGTAACCGGATCCCACCTAGAAGATACTATTAGCAAAAAACTCATTCATCAGCGGTTTAAAGGGAAACATACCCAGACACAGCGCTAAACCCAGCAGTGCCACAATTAGGATTACTTCCATTAGTGATATCGTTTAGAACATGAGGGTTAGCATAGAGTACAGGATTAATAAATCCGACTGTAGATTTTCCAATGGCGAGACGTTCTTCATTGATCTATAGTTTTCGTTAGTTATTTGCTGATTAGAGTGTGGAATTTCACATACCAAGTTAATGACGGAAGAGAAAATGGGTGTGCCTGTGTAAGATTAGTAAGATTGAAAGAGAAATATCTGCATTGAGAAACACGTACTCGCACTTGTACCACCATTCAAAGTAAAATTTCCTCCTAGAAAGTTTGCGATGTTATCTCCGTTTGCGGACACATCTGGAATGCCTCTTCCAGCACGATTGTAAAGTCCACCATTAGCCCCCAGAGTCACATTGCTACCGGCAGTTGCCTTGTAATAAGGATAGGGAGGGTTGTGGTGCGCGAAATATCTGCAAGATTGGTTAGAATATAGCAATGTACTAATATAGGGAGAGACTTACGCTGCCACTGCCTCTTTCTGGTAAGAAGGTGTTTCGTAGACGTTGCTAAATCCCCCACCAGAAGAGTATGCACGAGAATATGGTTGACCTTTGAGGTCGTTGGCTGCACTCTCTGGCTCAAAAACTGTATGGCCTGGATAGACTTTTGTGGCACCGACTGCTGTTACGTATGGACAACTTTGAACTGTCAATATTGAATCATGGCCCATACAAAAGGCTGTGTTGTAGGTTTGGGGAAGATGAAATTGAAAATACATACTTAACAGGAAATTGAGGATTAAAAACATTTTCTTTTGGACCCAAACATCCGCTTTGTGTAGCATCACCAGGAAATCCACCAACACCGAAATCTCCAGAAGAATAGAGGAAAGTGTGTCCTTGTAGCCCAAGTTTCAGGTATCTATCTCTGCGTTAGCATTTGACCACTGAATATATGACAATACTACATACTCATTACATTGTCTCTTCATGTAGTATTCGGGAAGATCTATCTCTGCTTCTCCATAGGATGTTGAGATTACATTTGTGGGTTTGTAAACACCACACATCAATTTTCCTTTATATCCATCAGCTGCAGAATCCGGATAAGAAGGATCAAGAACAGGATCATTCCCAGTTTCGCCATAAGCTGAGTATGTACAGTATGACTAGTAGAAATGGTCAATTTCATGCGTGGAATTGAGGATTGGGAATACATACCCCGTCAATAGCATCCAGAAATGTGTTAAATGCGCCCAAGGGAGGATTTTCATTGGAATAGTTGATATCATCCGTTTGATATAGCACCAACTTCTGAGGATACACTAAAGGATATGCCAATTCAAAATCTAATAAACTCTCCCCACCTGCTTGGGAGACAGGAACTGGAGCCACAGCGCCATCCACAAAATTAGGAGTTGGGTGTGTACCCTGAGGAATATATGGGGTATAATTAGCAAAAAATAGGTTCAAATCTTCTTGATCGTAGAAGTCTCCCGATTCCCAAATGCCCATTGCATTATTAGGGTTTGCTTTGCTGGCGGGAGGTATTTGATAGAGTGCTTTGACACATTCTGGAGTGATAACCTCATCGCAAGTCGCTAGTGAGCTTGAATTGTAGTGCGAGTAGGCTTCGAAGGAACTTTTTAGTCGTCGTAATGGTTCATTACCCTTGCCTTTTCCCGCTTCAAGAATGCTGCGTTTGGATGACGCTGTCTTCTTCGTGGAGATTAGTTTCACACCTGGAGTGATGTAATCCACGTGTGGTTGAACATGGGCTGGAAGGTGGTATCTATGGTATTCTGCTTAGCATCTCTTACCCCCTGTTTAACACGAATCGATATCGCAAGAGAATCAATAGGAAACTCAATTTGAGAAATCAGGAAAAGAATATCTTACTCGTCACATGCAGCAGCTATTTCGTCAGTTGATGAATGCTCGTATGTATAATACTGGGTATTGAGTAATGCCTCAAGCTCACTCGTTGTGGCATCAAATGCGTACCACCCCTTTGTGTCAGAGTGAACAATTCGACTAGCGGCAATCCCTGAGTCGACCAGCCAATTCCGAACAGTATCAATCGCTTCTTCTGAAGGCGCAAACATTTCATGTACTTGTTCTGCTGTCCAGTGTTTACCATAATTTGAGGATTTTGGATGTGAGCTGTAAAGCATTTAGCACAATAGAATGATACAGAATATAATACTCGGATCCCCTGTATCATAGGCTACTTACACATCCATGAGGAAGTCATGTCCCTTCTCAAGATTATTTTGAGATAAACCAATACGCACAGGCAGTAAAGTTGTGCTGGCAATTCGGTCGCGCTTCATCCATCGTGTACGGGGGAAGTTTCGCTTCTCATGGGAAACAAGTGATGAGCGAGAGGCATGAGTACCAGCACTCGGAAGAGCAGCAGCAATGATTCCCGGAACAATCAACACAACTGAAGCAAAATAAGGGAAATGCATTGTGATTGATTGAATGAGCTTAGCAAATACCAATGGCAGAACCTACGGAGATATGACCCGTTTTAAAGATCTTTTGAAGATATGAGGGCATTGACCAAATGATGGACAGGTACCACGAACCCTGCAACACTTGTTGTCAATCCGGAAGGTCACTTATCTGCTCATAACGGCGTCATGCAGTGCTTATGTATCCTTCTGAATTGGGAAGCTTAGTTGTCTTTAGTTACTGATCATCTTGCATCATTGAACAAAAGATGGCCCCGACAGAATTCGACGTTGTCAATAGATAAGAGTGTTTCCGTGCCAATGATTAGAGTTTGCTAGATCCAGCGGATCATCAACGAGATCTCAATGTTATCGTGGCATGGAATTGCAAGACACGGAATGAAAAGTTTGTGTTCGTTTATCGCTCAATACCACCATGTCGTCCGTCCTTGAACATACATTGATATGTAGCAGATTGATTGCACTTGATCGTTGCTCCAGTCATTGTTATGCAAGCCATAACGTGAAGCCTCATGATAGTTTCCTTAGAAACCATGATGATTACCTGGTAGATCCAAATCCCTTCGAAACAAAGTTTTCTCTTTAATCCTTTGATAGTTAGAATCGTCGATTCTAACTATATTTTGTTGATTTAAAGCTTCATTGAAAGTAAGAATGGTCAACGCTGAATCTCGAAAAGAACACCAGGAAATGTGAAATAGCCCCACCAATATGATGCAATGGATATTCTGTAAGGAATACGGTGTACCTGAGACACTTTGGCGCAAAATTACATCAGCACTTCCCCCACCATGCCAAAGAATACCCAGAAGCACCCAGTAGGTAAAGCAGGTAAACATTGAAGGAGACAAATTATCACTACTACGACAAGATGAAGCAAAGGTTTTCTTCTATTGATGTCAAGGTAAATCAACTAAACCTTCAACAGAGTTCTTGCCCTTTAATTCCGTCTTCTAACTGCCTCAGGTCATCGCCCATGAACTTTCAAATGCATTGGTTACGTTGCGAGTTTCTAATATTTACGACCTCTCATCAAAGATTTTCTTGGTGAAATTCGCGAAACCAGACAACAAACAGCAGATCCTCATAGATTCGGGATTTCGATGTCATCTCACCGACTTCTCTCGAGCGACTGCAGCTGCTCCTAGTGTATTCGTACAGCGATTAAGGAAATACTTAAAGACAAGACGGGTCACACAGGTTTCTCAAGTTGGGACGGATCGCATAATCGAGTTTCAATTCAGTGATGGACAATACAGGTTATATTTGGAATTCTATGCCGGTGGGAATATCATTCTCACAGACAAGGAGCTGAACATCTTAACCTTGCTCCGAGTGGTCGATCCAGGAGAAGCTCAAGAAGAATTACGTGTGGGACTCAAATATTCTTTGGAAAATCGACAGAATTATGGAGGAATTCCAGATTTGACTAGAGAACGCCTTAAGGAAGCTTTACAAAAGGGTGCAGATAAGGGGGAGGATGATTCCGGAAAGAAGAAGAAGAAGCCTGGGGATGCGCTACGTAAAGCTTTAGCTGTGTCCATTACAGAATTCGCTCCGATGCTAGTAGATCACGCAATGCGTATCACGAATTTCAATCATTCTCTCAAGCCGTCTGAAGTCTTGCAGAGCGAAGATCTCTTGGATCATTTGATGAGATCACTTCAAGAAGCTCAACGAGTTGTTCAAGAGATCACCAGTTCCGAAACTTCAAAAGGATACATAATAGCGAAGAAAAAGGACTCTCAAGTTACATCAGATGATAATCAAGCTGAGGACCGGAAGGGGTTACTTTACGATGATTTTCATCCATTCAAACCACGACAATTTGAGGACGATCCAACATTGGTCTTTTTAGAATTTGAAGGCTTCAACAAAACTGTTGATGAGTTCTTTTCCTCAATCGAAGGACAAAAACTTGAATCGAGACTGGAAGAGAGAGAATTGAACGCCAAAAAGAAGATTCAGGCAGCACGAAATGAACAAGCCAAACGTCTAGGCGGGTTACAGGAAATTCAGGCACTCAATGAACGTAAAGCTAGTGCTTTGCAAGCTAATGTTGAACGGGTCCAAGAGGCCAGAGATGCCGTCAATGGCCTAATCGCGCAAGGCATGGATTGGTTCGAGATTGGACGTCTAATTGAATTGGAGCAGAAACGCAAAAATCCGGTAGCTTCAATGATCAAATTACCTCTGAAACTTGATCAGAATACAGTCACTCTTTTGCTGGATGAGGAGGTTTTCAACGATGATGAGGATTCAAGTTATGAGACGGACAGTGATGTGTCCGACAGCGAAGACGAAGAGAAGGCTGCTAAACCCGTTGAGAAGGAAGAAAAGGCTACAGAGACACGACTCGCGATTGATATCAATCTATCATTATCACCTTGGGCAAATGCACGTAATTACTTTGATCAAAAACGTTCAGCAGCATCAAAAGAAGACAAGACCTTGCAATCATCTTCTAAGGCGTTGAAAAGCACCGAAGCGAAGATTGCTCAGGATTTAAAGAAAGGCTTGAAGCAAGAAAAGACTATTTTACGACCCGTGAGAAAACAGATATGGTTTGAAAAATTCGTTTGGTTCATATCTAGCGATGGATATCTAGTTCTTGCAGGCAAAGACGCACAACAAAGTGAAATCCTGTACAAGAGATATCTTAGGAAAGGGGATATGTACTTACATGCAGATATAAGCGGTGCAGCCTCGGTCATTGTGAGGAACAACCCAAAGACACCCGATGCCCCAATTCCTCCACAAACCCTCAGTCAAGCTGGAACTTTGGTTGTTGCTACGTCTAGTGCTTGGGATTCTAAAGCTGGTATGTCTGCTTGGTGGGTTAATGCAGATCAAGTATCGAAAGCAGCTCCTACGGGTGAATTTCTTCCCGCCGGTAAATTCACGATTCAAGGGAAGAAGAATTTTTTACCTCCTGCACAGCTCCTTCTTGGCTTTGGTATCTTATTTCAAATCAGTGATGAGAGTAAAGCTAGACATGTCAAACATAGATTTCAAGATGGTGAGCCAGTGGGTGACTCGACCACAGATGCTACTGCGGCTGGGGATTCTATCCTTGACGATGAAGGTTCCGAAGACGAGTTGAATCAATCTGATAAAGATGAGCCGAAGACTGAAAAAGACGTTGACCAGGTTAATCATCAAGATAAGGATGATTCAGATGAGGACGACGTTGAATCGAAGCCTAATCCTTTACAAAGTGAAACAGAAAAAATTCACGAAGCAATTTTACAAGAGAAAACCGAGAATCTGCAAATCGACGATAAAGTTGCTCAGCCACCGACCTCTGAAACACAAATAGAGGAATCGGATGAAGAAGATTCTGTCAAGGAGTCACAGCCTACCAACCATGGTAAAAAAGCTACATCTATTCAAAATCAACCCAAAAAGGGTCCTGCACCAGCCAAGCGAGGCAAGAAAGGAAAGGCCAAGAAAATTGCACAGAAATACAAGGATCAAGATGAAGAAGATCGAATAGCTGCTCAAGAAATCATTGGAGCTGCCGCCGGTCAAGAAAAGGCCGAAGCCGAAGCAAAAGCTAAAGCAGCTCGAGAAGCCGAACTTGCATTCCAAAAAGAACGTCGAAGAGCACAACATGAACGTACACAAAAAGAAACAGCCGAACACGAACAGATGCGTAAATTAATGCTTGAAGATGGTATCGATACTCTCGAAGACAACGAGGCCGAAAAAATGACATCTCTAGATACATTTGTAGGTCTTCCATTACCAGGTGATGAAATCCTAGAAGCAATTCCTGTTTGTGCACCCTGGGCCGCAATGGGAAAATATAAATACAAAGCGAAGATTCAACCCGGTGCGCAGAAGAAGGGGAAAGCCGTGAGAGAAATTCTGGGAAAATGGATCGCGGCTGCTAGTGCAAAAAATGTTTTGGATGAATCGAGTTTGGATATTGAGAGAATATGGCCGAGGGAATTAGATCTTATTAAGGGTTTGAAACCCGAGGAAACGACGAATGTGGTTCCGGTTGGGAAAGTTAGGGTTATGATGGCTGGTGGGTCGGCGGGGGCGGCGGCGCCGAAGGGTGAGAAGGGGAAGAGTGGTGCGGGTGGTGGTGGTGGTAGAGGTGGTAAGGGTAGTAAGAGGAGGTAGATTGTGTGTTGTATAGTACTGTATAGCATAGTAGAGATGTTGTATATCCATCCATCTTTAATATAGAATTTGATTTCGCGAAAGATTTTTGTAATCGATTTTCGTATAATTATTGTAGATCATAAAGAACACTCACCCAACTACAGTACTAATTAACCGAGTAACCTAAGATACCTACTAACTATACTACTAATATCTAAAATAAGATTCATGACATCGATAGATTTATAATTATATAAACCCACTAAGTACAATTAATCTTATTATATTGATGAGCCTAACACTCATTATTTGTTTAATTCTATTAAATGCATAATCATATCCAAATCATATCCAAATCATAATTATACTCATAATCATAAATCATTAAAAGTATTCTTATCTATATACTACAATATTGATTCCACTTTCTTACACATTTCTCTCCCACCAAATATTTGTCTGATATCTTTGAGATGATTCCCCTCCTCAACCGAAACCATTACACTTTTTTCTTCCAGCCCCAATCCAATCCTATCTCCATTCGTATAACCTGTCAAAACCCGAAATCCTAGTCGCTAATTTCGAAAATGCAAATGATATGATATGATATGGCCATATAAAATGCTGAATGCTGACAGTAATGATCCTTATATTGCTTCATTTCCATTTCTTCGTTTAAATATCCCCCTTCATTCAAATTCCTCTCCATTCAAATCCATCATCTTCCAATCTCAACTCTATCCCTTTCAGAACTATATCCACCACTCATTAAAGCATCATCTCCAAATATAGCTCGCCTACTAGATCCAGGTGGAGCAGCTTCTAACATTCTTGGTCTATCATCCTCATATGATTCAGAAGTATCGGATTCACTATGATGATGACGACTTCGACCATGTTCTTCTCTTTTACGATTACGTCTTTCGCGATTTTCACGTTTTGCACGACGACGAGCACGATCTGCTTCTTCTTCCCTTTCTTCTCTAGCAGCTGTAAAGATGATTAGTCATTTACTCAATCTATAAATCTCAGAAGAACATACCTCGAATTTGTTGAGTAGCAGTAGCGTAAGCTTGAATTTCTTCACGACTCAAAACCCTAAGTACAATCACAAAGTCATCCCTAGCTTCAAATCTTTCCTTTCCAACTTCTAATGCAGCTGGATTGACCAACTTTCTGGCAATCTTAGTCCAACGTGCATCTGGAGGTACACCATCTTTCTTGGCATCTTTCAACGGAGCAACACCTTCACGAATTGGAGCAGGATCCTCGGGAAACTTCTCACGTGGTTGTCTTAAAATACCCTTGATGGCAGGTTTTTCAGGTTTCTCCTCAACTTTCTCCCTTGGCGGTGAAACAACTCGAAGTTGTTTATTTTCACCTGTTGTAGGTGCTAATGGTTCACGTCGACCTCGCTCTTCACGGTTGAGTTCAGCTCTCAATTCTGCTACCTCAGTCATATCTTTGGTGATCGATCTTCTCCCAAGTGGCTTACTGGCTGGTGCCAAAGTAGGTTCTTGAGCGGATTGTTTAGGAGCCAATACTGGTACAGGCTCCTTATCAGCAGGAGGATCTTGATCAGCAAGTGCAGCTTTCAATGCTTTCAGGTCCATAGTATCTCTAGGATTGAATGGTGCGCTTGAAGCTCCAGATATACGTCTAGGTCTTCGATGATGATTTGTTCCTTCATCCGAGGTGTCTGAATGAATATCCTGAGTAGCACCGGTTGATGCTACGTCACTACGAGGACGATCATCTTGCGAATTTAGTTTTTCCTTAGGATTGCGACCGGTCAAGTCGACAAAATCGTTTTCTGGCGATCGTCTATCTTTGCCATCTCTAGCAACGTCATGTGGATCGGGAGAAATTTCTTCTCGACTTGTTTCTTTTCTCGGTTGAGGTAAATCTTCTTCTTCGCGAGGGCGTGGAGGTAATGGTGGTGTAACTTCACCTTTATCTCTGTGAGCTCTCTCTTTGGGTTCTCTACCGATTGATTCATTAGATTCTCTCCCGTCGTGATGCATTCTTTCCCTCCTTTCCTTGCGATCTGGCTTATCAGATTCAGAGGAATCCCGAGAATCAACACGTTCACGTCTTCTGCGTGAATCATCGCTGTAATCCTTGCGTCTTCTTTCATCATCTCTATCATCACGGTCATCGGGCATCATAGTATTTGCCATGGCTCCCAGACCAAGAGCAGCAGAAGCAATGCTAAGTCCTGTTGCAATCTTCTCATGGGTACTAGACTTCTTCTCGCGGCGATCCTCCTCACGTTCATTTCTTGGGGATCTATCGTGTCTATCGGATCTTTCGTGTCTCTCACTTCTCTCACTTCTCTCTGTCCTTTCTGCCCTACTAGCTGGTCTTTCTGATCTTTCGGCTCGACTGGCCGGTCTTTCTAATCTCTCGTTTCGACTGACTGGTCTTTCTGTTCTCTCGGGACGCAATCCAAAACCACGTTGCTCAACAGTATCGTCATATCTCTCATGTCTATGTTGTGGTCTTCGCTCTCGCATTTCTTCATCTCGTGATCCATAGTATTCATCTCTAGGGGGATGCCTGATATCTCTCTCTTGGTACGTAGAAACTGGTCGCCTGGTGGAAGTTCGTCGTTGAGATCCTTCACTCTCATATCCCGCAGGTGGATCCATGCGCATCGGGCGCTGAACTGGTTCAATAGGTGCGACATGAGGAACGGGCATTCGAACGGCGGCTGGTTGAGTATCCCATGATTGAATTCTGTCAAATCCACGAGTAGATGGTGGTGGACCGCGCTCCCTCGTATCATAAGATCTTGGGGACTGAACAGTCTCACCAAAAACAGTGGAACCCGCCATGCTAGCACTAGATGGTCTGGCTGATCTAGTATCAAAACTGTCCCTACGGGAATGTCTTGGGTTGCTATTGTTTAAATCGTACTGAACCAAATCCTTGGGATTTGTATATCCATATCCATCCTCGCCATAATCATCCGCAACGGTATC
Organism: Sclerotinia sclerotiorum 1980 UF-70; assembly: GCF_000146945.2. Taxonomy (NCBI): domain Eukaryota; kingdom Fungi; phylum Ascomycota; class Leotiomycetes; order Helotiales; family Sclerotiniaceae; genus Sclerotinia; species Sclerotinia sclerotiorum. The sequence continues at coordinate 1,125,487 of NW_001820832.1, forward strand.
AGGGTGTCGTACCAAGTTGCCTGTGTAGACTGGTCCTCGAGGTTTCGTAATAGTGGTTGTTGTTGTTGCGTATGCTGGAGTGGATAGTGGGGTATACGTTGATGCAGTTATTGGGGTAGGTATGTATGTTGAAGAAGTTGTTGGGGTAGGAACATACGCTGGAATGTCTCTGCTACCAGGAATACCAATTCGAAGATGGCTTGGTTCTCTGTGTCCTTGGGATTCTCTGGTCAATCTGCTCACATCGGCATTATCCATAGAAGCACTATATCTGTTGTGGTGGTGAGAACTTCTATCGTTTCGAGATGAAGCTGGAATTGTATAATATTCCTCTTGGCTAGAGCGATATGGATTCTTGATGGATGGACTGGCAGGTCTCACACTCGAAGTATGAACAACGGTTGGATGCTTTGGAATTGAGGTGAAAATGGTATGAGCATTAGGTCGAGAATCAACCGTATTGCTACGAGTGCGACTACCAGAACGATGATCGGGTTTGACTTTGTATGTTGTGGTAGTAATCGGAACATTGGAAGAATTAAAGCTTGAGCTGCTGCTTCGAGGGTTTTCGTGTCGAGATAAGGGTACGACATGATGATGGTGAGAATGTGATCCCGAGGAATGATTGTTGTATGACAAGTCAACTGGGAGACTTGCCCGCGCAGGATTGTAAGTTGGTGACCTTGGTCGTGTATGTCTGGTGTATCGGTCACTCATTTTTGATTATTTTTGTACTGAACTAATATTAAGTGGTGTGCAGGAGTTTGAAGTTCGATTTATTTGAAAACCTTTGAAGTTGCGGTTGATGTAGCGACAGATAAGAGTAGAAAGTGGGAGGAATGATGACTCGAAAATGGCCGCCAAAAATTTGGACTCGACTTTGACTCGATATTGTCAGCTTTGGCGTAAATTTTGGTCTAGCGAAAAGCAGTGTAACAGTTAGCTAATCAAGATATAATGTATAATGAACGCCGCTGCCAGCTCAATTCTTCACGATAGAAAAGGTGTACAATCAGCGGAAGTGGTGGTAACAAACATTAAAATCGTAAAATAAAATGTCCGGACTCGAGGATGCAGGTCTTGGAAGTCTAAGGCTACCAATGACCAGCAGACGGATAGCTGCAGAATGAATATGCTTGCTGACTGCAGCCAAAAGATTCGAATTATGTTTTGCAGATATTTTATTTTGTGGTGATGAGTGGTGGTGAGGCGACGAAACAAGTAGATATGGGGTAATCGGTCGTAGGGTTAATGAGCTGAGGGGTGATAATGTGGCGCTTCAGTTGCCTGGTGGTGTGTGTTTGAGTGCTTGAGTGTTTTGGATGATCAACCCCGCCGAGTAAGACTTTTTTGCAATTGGTTTCGTGGATTGGTCGAGGTCGCACAAACAAAAATAGATTGAGGAGTGTGTGAAGGATGATGAAGAAGATAAAGGAGGACGACGATGAGGTTTGGTTTGTTGTAAAGGTTGTATTGTATTGTATGTATGTAAGATTAATTTGAGGATGTGGGTAAAGGGAAAAAGTACACTCTGTAAAGACGAAATGAATAATAAGAAAGAGGGAATTATAAAGAGTGTGATTTGATATCTTGTTTCCAAGGTTCCGCTTCGTCTCTTGCCTTTTCTTCTCCCTATTGCTTAGTATTCCGTCCTTCTGTTCACCCAGGAGATACGATCCAATGATTGAAGAGAAAAAGAAGGCTTTCGAAGAGTGCGAAACGTGTATGGAACTACTTTTGCTATATTCAGGAAAAATGAATGAAAGTATACCTGGTTGCGACAAGACTTTTAGTCTTCAAGATGTGGAGTTGTCACTTCTTTTGTGAATCGTGATATTGGACGGGTTGAGTTGGTGAGGGTTGTATGTTATGGCTTGTTATGGCTTGTTATGGGTCTTTTTTTGGATGAGATTGCGCACAGATGCATAGATTACAGACATTGAGATTCGTTGAACCCTTGACCATGACGTTTTTTCTTGGATGAGGGAACCGAAAGTTGATCCATGTTCAATTTTCATGATGGTGTGGGAATGCATCACAAGTACCTAGGTACCTAGTGAGTGATGAGATAGGTGAGCATGAGAGTAAACGGCTGATTGTAGTGATGTTTCAAGCAATTGCTCTTTTAACAGCTCAATTTCAGGGCTGACTTCTCTATTGGATCAATCAATTATTTGGCTAATATTTCTTCATCAATCAATCCCTTTTATACTCCATTCTAGTATAGGAAATACCTCATACCTCATATACCATATATCATCTGTTATATACCAGATCTAGAACAATGTAACTATTCTCGCTTCAGGCATCCTTCCTCCCCCTTTTCCCTAGACTCTCGATTCTCGAATAACAACAAAACAACAGATAGATATCCTACTCTCCGAACCTAACCTCTCCGCATAGGTACCCTTCTGCTGATCAGGCACAAGTACGGAGATAGATACAACTTTCTCTACCTACCCACCTAGTTCTACCATACATATCAATCAATCAATCAAATCATCTATCTACCTACCTAGTATTTCCACACCAGCCAGAATCAAATTATCATTATCATTATAACACTGGTGACGGAGGTAAGTCTCAAAGGGGTTTATTCATTCATTCATTCATTCATTCATGCAGGGCTCAGTTCATTGGGCTGCAGATATCCCCCACTATTCTGATGCCTTACGGGCTATGGTGCACGGCAACTACCAGTCAGTGAGTGTAGAAATCCTCCGAAAGAAAATCAAATCGAACGATATTATTATTATATTAAAATTTGAAACCTTTTGCCCCGCTGCCATGTCTTCACCGAGTATACAACTGATAACTGCAGCAATTGTTCTTTGTGTCTCTTTCATGAATCTTGAACGTTGCTAAGTTCTAACTACCGTAACCCAATGGATTTTTCGACGGCGTGGGGGAAACTAGGACACTCCCGTTTTTAGACAATGGACATTGAGAGTCTGAGACCAATTGTGATTTTCGCCTATACCCGTTTAAAAGTATGGTTAAGAATCCGAAGTGGTTTTGGTGTGTCGAGTCCACCAGTCCTGACGCTACACTTTTCTCCGGCTCTTTATATACCTAGTACCTACCAAATTATTCTAAAGTGCTAAAGCACAAATCAAATTGTTCACCCAAAGACCTGTGCACATGACATCATTCCATCCAATTTCTTTCTCTTTCTCTTTCTCATCCTCATCCTCATTCTACGAAAGAAAGCTAATCCAAAAACTAACGTGGCTTATATAACCCCCATACCCTATAACAAAGGTAGAGTACGAGCTTCAAATCTTCAACAACCAAGGAGATTCCTAGAGATCCCATCCGAAACGAAACGAAACGAAACGATTCAAACCAAACGAACCATTCTCAACGTTCAACGTTCTTTTTCAGATCTTCACTGCAGATTACTGTACAGTTTACCGACAATCAGTGGCAATCCCTTCTATACATACCAGCCAATACCTGTACGCCGAGTATACAAAGTAGATACATACAAGCCTTGAAGCATACAGAGTACAAGCCTTAAAGTATACCTACATACAGAGTAAATCATCCTCTACGGAGCATTTTCCAACTGCTCACTCGCCCAGCTTCTTCTTCTTCTTCTTCTTCTTCTTCTTCTTCTTCTTCTTCTTCTTCTTCTTCTTCTCGTGCGTGCCCCAGTCTCCAGATCAGATCCCCACAATGAAACCAGGATTATCCCGAGAAGATCGATTGAGTTTTTTTTTTGTTTTGATTTCTTCGGAAGTAACCCTTTAATTCTGCGAGATAATCATTATTATTGCCAAACGCCCAATTATTAATATTAAACTTCCTTTGGGCAAATTGTGTTGAATGCACTCGATCTTCGGATAGTAGATGGAAACCTCCTAGATCATTTTGGATCTATCACGTGACTATAGATTGGTGGTATTATTATCCTATGCTATGAACATTGCCGTGATGGAGTTATTATACCTACCTAGATAGATTATTACTAACTGAGCATTTATACATACATACAAAAATATTCTCCAACCAAAAAAAAAAACAAAAATCTTCAAAGCAGCTTGGATTGAATCAGTAACAAACAAGATCTCTCTAACTTATAAGAGCCACCCATCTTCACTCACGAACTTCACCCAAACTTCCAGCCAAGTGGGTCCATCCCGGCCGTGACAGCCCGATTCGATTTTGTCTAAGATCGAAGTTGATGAAGTTGATTTGCTCAGTATGCGCAGCTTCTACTGATCTGTACAATAATGTCATCGAAGGCAAGCTGAGTGAGGTACAATAGAGCACAGTACATACATACTCCATACCTACTAGTAAAGGCGCGTGATCCAAGTACGGAGTAATAAGTACGCAGTAGTTTTAGCTGCAAGGACACGAACGGGAGGGCTGTACTTTACATACTACTACTAGATACCTAACAGACGCTTTGCATTGTATACGTGTATATTATATTATATTATATTATGTAAGCGGGAAATATCCGGCGGCCGACAAGAGATTTAGACTTTGAGAAATAGCGAGAGAGAGACGGCTCGCGGTTGAAGTTTGAGTAGAGCGGAGTGGAGTTGGAGTGGAAATATTTCATTAAAATATTTATTTATTTGAGTTCACTAACCGCCGGTCGATACTGCACTGACTTCAATCAATCCACTCACTCACTCATTCATTAAAATCTTCACCTCCATTCAAAATCTCAGCCTCATATTAATTCCAATACCAATTTCAATTACAATTCAACTCCAATTCGAAATCGAAAACTCAATCTAAATCAATCTAAATCTAAATCCAATCACCAAATAAACTTTCCTCGTGTTACGACGGCTTCTGGCCTCGTATCATATGACCACGTGCGAAGTCATGTGATCCCTTCGATCCCTTTACCGAAGGGATCGAAGGGACCGAAGGAACGATAGGCATGTAGGTCTATATAATCGAGATGGATTTCCTTTGTATAGAGCTTCGTGCTCAAGATCAATCATCTAGTATACTCTACTATTAGTTACGAATTGCATTATTGTCATTACTTTAAGTCCCTGCTTGACGCCTAGTGTTACGAGGTTTGCCGTCTAGATCACGTGGAAGTGCTCTAGGCTCTCGAAGTAGGTTTATAACTAGGCGTCAAGCAGGGACTCGAGAGTAAGGACAATAATGAGATGCGAATTCATAACTAATAGTAGAGTATACTAAATGATTGATCTTGAGCACGAAGCTCTATACAAAGGAAATCCATCTTGATTATATAGACCATCGTGGCATGCGTCCCAGTGCTCCCAGTTGTCCCAGTTGTACTGGGACAGCTGAGCCTACTGGGATCCTCATATCACATGATGCTAATCACGTGATGTTAGGTATGTGAGATCCGTCGTAACACCTAGTTATAAACCACCTCGAGAGTCTAGAGCACTTCCACATGATCTAGACGACAAACCTCGTAATATTATATTATATTATATTGAATTAAATTATATAAAAGTATATATAGAATTGTTAAAAGGAATAGAAGTTACCGGTACTAATCACGTGTCGTGATTAGTAATACGGTTACCTAAACAGGCTAGATTAGACGAACCATAAGCAGGCATATTGGTCCCCTCCGAGGATACAAAGAGGAGATTAATATGCCTACAGACGTAGTAATATAGTCAATATAGAGGCCTCTTCCACCCAATCTTTTAATAAGAATTAAGATTTTATACTTAAGTTTTGTGACGCCTCACACCTCCGGGTCACGTGGCATGCCCCGTTTGTATTTAATCATAGGAAAACTCTCTACTCTTGTTTTCCTTCTTCTTTTCTCCTTAGCTTAGTATTTTCTAATACAAGATACTTTACCCAGTATTCTTGAGTGTGACAAGTTTATTGTTACGAGGTTTGCCGTCTAGATCACGTGGAAGTGCTCTAGGCTCTCGAGGTGGTTTATAACTAGGTGTCAAGCAAGGACTTAAAGTAATAACAATAATATAATTCGTAACTAATAGTAGAGTATATTAAATGATTAATTTTGAGCATAAGGCTCTACAAAAAGAAATTCATACTGAATATATAGATCCTCGTAATTCTTGGATCATTACAGGTCACTAATGATCTAAGGTGATCCAGTATACTTATTCATATGCCCTGATGGTGTGTGTATATGAGTTTTTAGGGTGACCGAAATCTCATATTAAATTGAGCGAATCGTAACAGATTTACATATGGCCCAAGCTTACGAAAACAAGTCAGCTGTTACCATCGTAACACAAATCATCTACCCCACCATCGTATTGTTACTTCCAAAATCAGAATTAATATACCTTATTCTTCCTCTTACCCACACAATAAAATCCGGCATGGTGTAGTGGCTAGCATTTCCGCCTCTCATTCTTTCTATCCTTTCTGATATACAGAAGAGAAGTGATACAGGTCGCGGGAGACCGGGGTTCAATTCCCCGTACCGGAATTCATTCTTTTTTTTTGATTTTTGGAGTTCTTTGAGTTTTTTTAGGGGGAGGGGGAAAGGACAGAATAGATAGATGGATAGGGTTTTTGAATTTATCTTTTTGGTTTTGGGATTGAAGTTTCTTTCGTCTTCTTTCTTTCGCTTTTACTCACTTGTAGTCTCATAGATTTATATTAATAGCCGCTTAAAAGCCTTTCAAATAAAACATTTTGTCACGAATCACGATTATTATAACACAATAAAAGCAAGTACGGAGGTTTGGGCCGCTGTTTCCGAGGGGGTCCTTATCGATAAGGAATCCTAGGACAAGTGTCCTAGGATAAAATATGTCCCAGGATAATTAGTATCCTAGGACAAAACGATTAAGCAACTATGTAGGCTTAGGACAAGTGTCCTAGGACGTTATTCATCCTAGAATAAAGTGTCCTAGGATAATATTTGTCCCAGGACAATTATCCTAAAAGCTATATTATCCTAGGATCAGAATCATCCCAGGATTAGTGTCCTGAGGCCTTCAAAGGATCACATGATAAATAGACTAGATAGTCTAGTCTATCCAGTCTAAGGGATAGACCGAATAGACCAATCTATCCAGACTATCCAATAGTATTCAGAAGTATATAGTTAAGATAATTTCATAGTTTAGGAGCTTCGTGCTCAATTTAGTTATCAATTAGTTTACCTACATTCTACTTGATCTAGTAACGACTTCACTTCCAAGTGAATACCAGTGATAAAGCCTTAACCCACAACTACCAACCAGACGAAACCTCAGGCAGCCGCTGCCTCCAGTACAGCATCGTTACACATTTATTGATTGATTTATTATATAATGTTACGAAGTTTGCCGTCTAGATCACGTGGAAGTGCTCTAGGCTCTTGAGGTAGTTTATAACTAGGTGTTACGCCGGGTAACAAGAAAACGCTCACGTGCTACCAATATCATGTGACTGGCTCAGTGAGGATCAGCAAGCTCAGTACTGAGCCATACTGATCCTACTGATCAGCTAGAACACAAAGGTCTATATAATCAAGATGGATTTCCTTTGTATAGAGCTCCGTGCTCAAGATCAATCATTTAGTATACTCTACTATTAGTTACGAATTGCATTATTGTCATTACTTTAAGTCCCTGCTTGACACCTAGTTATAAACCACCTCGAGAGCCTAGAGCACTTCCACGTGATCTAGACGGCTAACCTCGTAACATATAGGTAACTTAATTCATTTTCATTTGTTATATTATTATTCTATATAGAGTATCTATCTGTAGAGTCTTAAGGTCTACGACTCGTCACTCGAGTAATAATATAATCTTTCCACCTAATCCCTATGAATCTTACAAGATTCCTACATTCCTACATTCCATCTATCTATCCATCTATCTATCCATCTATCTATCCATCCATCTATCCATCCATCTATCCATCCACCTCCTCACTCTAAAAGTCGTCTCAACCCTCTACCCACATCCACTCACCCGCTATCCCTACCCCTATCCCCATCCCTCTCCTACCTCAATCACTAAAAAAATAATAATTTCCTATTGTCTATTTCCTCAACATAAGATACTTAAATAACCACCAGATGAATTAAATTAAATCAATCAAATTAAATAAAATTGAAAAGAATAGAATCAAACATAACAACCACATTGAATTAATTCACTAAACTACCAACTACCTACTTAACTTATCAATAACCCACATCACCCACCACCGCATCACCCAACGACCCCATAGCTCACTCACTCACTCACTCCCCCAACTCAACTCAAAAAAAATAAACATAAACTACAAAGAATGAAAAACCAAACCCGAACCCAAACAGATGAAAAAGATAAAACGCCTCCAACTCCAATAGCCAGGCACCTATCAAAACAAAACCATTCGATCATCGCCTATTTGCTTAAGCAAGCAACCCTAGCAACCAAAAAAAAGACACAAAAATATTCGCTCGCTCGCTTGCCTCAAAAATGCATATCAACTACTTTCTGTCTTTCTTTCTTTCTCTAATCTTCTCTTCTTGCCATTTAATACTTCCATTCCCGTCCATCAAAGATCTGATTAATCCTAATCATACCTATAGAGAGAGCTACAATAAAAGGCTCGTGACTATTGAAGAAACACAGTCCCCTAGCATAGCACAAACATCATATCACCTCATCCTACCGTTCAAACTCTAGCACTTTCTGCGTAGCCGAACTAGAACTTCTATCCCTCCTTGAATCTCCTGAAATACTAGGCATCAAACCTCCATTCTTATTTTGTATCCCGGTCGCTTCAACTTTCTCAACACCACTCTTAATACTACCAGCCTCTGCATCCAATCCTTCTAATAAATCTCTATCTTCACTCCTTACACTTCTTCTCTCAGCATCTCCACCATAGCCACCTGAAACTCTTAATCCATCATCTTCTTCCTCTTCATCCTCATCTTGTACACCAGGTCTATGAACTGCATTCCTTTCCAATTCCTTTTGAGCTTCATCCATTCTTCTCCTAACCTCTGCAGCGACTCTCATTCCATCAGTAACAATATTATCCAATACACCCCTAAGTCCTTTTGAAGGTGGTACCACACCAGCAGAACTAGGACCACTGACAACATTTGCCGCAGCATTTGCTGCTGATTTACCAAATCCAATACTTGTGAATGTGGTTAGGGAAGAGGAAGAATTTGTGGCATTTGAAGTTGAGGCCATCTTATCTAAGATACGGAAGGAAGCTGGGAATGAAGATTCGAAGAATTGTTCTAGGAGTTCGTCGGCCAGAACAACCATACGGAAAGTGGGAAGAGTTATGTGAAGTGGTTTTGATGGATCCAGAGCAGCATTAGCTCGTTCTGATTGTGCTTTAGAAACACTTCGAGAAGGTGTCGAAAGATTGTTAGGTTTATTGGATGGTGGAGGAATAATTGGAAGACTAATTTCCTTTTTGGTTTTCTTGGAGTCGGTACCGAGATCTAAGAGATCTTCTTCTTCTTCTTCATCCGAATCATCCGAATCACCAACAGCAAATGAGTTAGGATCGGCAAGGCCATTTGTACCATATGAGGCATCTTCTGCTTTGTCTTCGCTTTCTTCCTCAATTTCAGCATCTTCCTCCTCATCTCCAACATTTTGTGGATGATCCGGATCAGCATACTCAAAACAGCGTCTGATGAATGCGCTCACGCTATTCAAAAATCTTTCTTGTGTTGTTGTATGTGGACCATTGAATTGTGCGGGGTTACCAGCCTCATATTCACTCAACCCAACCATAGATGGTGAAGGTGTTAAAGATCCATCTAAACCTCTTCGAGAGAGAAATAGTAAAGCTTCAGATATTCGTAGAATACCCTCCCTATCAACCTTTCCATCTCCATCATCATCATACAATTCAAAAAAGTAAGTAATGCTTCCCATAATATCACCCTTACCCTTGATGTGAGCCAATCCCGTTACAACATTTTGTAATGTCAATGCGGAATTCATATCCACATCCCATCTCCGGAACAATCGTTGCATGAATTCGTGATCGGCTGGTTCGGGATTACCAAAGCCCCAAGGCGAAAGTGAAATATCTTTACGACGGAAAGAATTGCCAAAGTAGGAATGCTTCTCCTTCTCGAGTTCCTTTTCTTGTGGTGATGGCGAATCGGATACAGCCCATCTAGTTATACCGGCAAGGAATTCTCGGAAGCAATCATAATCCATCAAAGTAGGACTTGGACCAAGTCCCACCCTACCTTTTTCAATATTTTGATTCTCTCCTAAGCCAGAAATAACGCTGGCTCTGTTGGCTTTTGCTCTCCTTTCTTTTTCTTCCTGTATCATCTGATTTCTTTGCTGTCTCTCATATAATACACCATAAAACCTGTCATACAAAGCACCCAACTCCTCAACACTCAACTTCTTGCTGTCCGGGCCTAAGTTTCGTATCGAAGTTCGTTTTGCAAAACTTTCAATACTATTCAAGACAGCATCTTTATGATTCATGCGTTGCTCTGAAATGGTATTTTGTGTGATTCCCGAAAATTCCTTGAAAGCAACAACCATCAACTCCTGGAATCTCGTGACAGCTCGTAATTTGGCGTTCTCGGATTTTGGATGCGCAGACTCATCGAGTTTCGAGAAATAACCTTTCAGCACAGAAATGAAAGCGCCATCATCAGTAGCGTCTAAAAGATCTTCTCCGTTTATGCGTAAAATGGCGAGCCCAACCTGAAACAGAACCTTTGGTCCTTCTAGAAAGAAAACATCTAAAACACGAAATGCAAATACGAGAGGCATAGAATTAATATACAGAGACAAAAACCAAGGAAGAGAAACGACTGATAACTGGACGTCGGATTTAACCAAATGATCCCATAATATTGGCATAGTCTTCTCTACTAAAGACTCAAACACGCGCTGGTCTAGTAGAGTGCCGTACATGGTTTGTGAGTAATATCCGGGTAATAACCTGTCGCAAAGCGCAGATAAAAGGAAGTAAGCTTGCGATTCAGACATATAGATCAAGAGTGCTGCCACAACGATATTCATGGCCTGGCAATATCCGACTTCTTCGTTGGTCCAACTATATGCTGTGAGAACTCGCCGCAATCGATCAATACCTTCCACACTCTGAAACCCAGGGTATTCAGGTAAACTTCGATTGAGATCCTTCTCTATTTCATCAATCGCAAGGGACTCTCGTCCCTCAAACTTCGCTAAGGTGTCTGTATATAGCGTCGGATTTTCCAAGCGCAAAAATAACGATCCGGATGTTTGTTCCCATATTTCTCCTCGTAATCGGTTCGGTAAACCAACTCGAATCAACTTATGAAATGTAGGCTGGCGTATCAATGTAACGTTTCGCCCATTCTCTCGAAGATACTCCCCCCATAGTCTCATCTTGCTTTTGTCCCGTAATTTTCGAACATCACCAGGATACCTGAATAACATTCCAAGTCCCGCATCCGGAATGTCGCCCGTTTTACTGTCGCCTTGTAGAAGATATTCAGAATAACACTCTGCGACAACACGTTTCATCTTCGCAACGTCACCCACTCCTGATTTCAGTCCTTTCTTTAACCCATCGCAAAACCTTTCGCAGGTTTGGCGCGTTCCAGCAAGATTTACTGTAATTTTTTGTTGATATGAGGGTTGTTTCGAGCCATCTTTTGCTGGTGTATTTGCGATTCCATTCCAGGTAGTAATAGCTAGGGCGAACTTCGGTCGATGTCAGCAAGTAGACCGCATGAAAACAAGGGTTGCATACCTGGTAGGATTGACTATGAAGCCGTTCAACTCGCCTTATGGCACATAAAGGCAAAGTAAACCCATTTCCTCCAGGTCCAGCACCATGGGTTTGTCCATTGAATCCGGAAGATATACCCGTACTTGCTGTTTGTAGAAAACTTGTAGGTTGTGTTGAGAAACATAGGTATGCTTCACTCAAGTGCAACTTTCCAGCATAATGAAAGCCTCTATCCCTATCCTTATCCTTCTCTCCTTGTGTGGCATTTGGTGAGTATTGATTCGGTGGGGCTATTGTAAGTTCGGCGGTGATTTCCTGTAGAGGGGTTTGGGAATCTGGTAATCTGAATTGATTGCGGAAAAGGGTAGATTTGGCAGGGTTTCGATCAGAAGCAGAAATATTGAGAGCTTGAGTTGGGTCAATGAATGATTGAGCCTTCTGCACAAAACTTGAGAAATTGAACATTGTTCATGGTATCTGCTGGTAATACAGCTTTATCTGGAGAAGTTTGGTTCTTTACAATCCAGTTGAGTTGAGGGACATCCAGTTCTCAACTTCCGATGTCATCAGCCTCGGCTTATGTAATATAGTAAGCCAATGATAATTCATTGAACGGGCCCCTTAAATACGATGTGTGTTTTAGATTTAATAGCAAAATGAGTCTTATTTGTAATTCACGGATTCTAAGACTGCTGTTTATGATTTTATAAAATTAAAAATTGTAAAAATACATTGTATTATACACCTAGGTAGTTTTATCATTTCTTCTATGAACTTATCTCAAGTCTGGGGCTGGCGAGTCTACTCTTACTACACGGATTTTTGGCATAATGTGTGGAATGAGGAATGATTCGGAGAAGAAAGTGAGCATTATGCTGATTTGAATACTCAGAATGTGGTAATAGATTATGAGGATGTAGATTATAAGGATGTATTGATAGGCTACAGGCTACTAGATATTGAACATTCAACTTTCTCTTTGGTACAATAGAGGTTATGCTTCATAAGCACGAGATCATGGTTTCATCGTCATAACACATCATCAATCATTGTAGTTTTGATTGAGTACTGTTATTTTTTGACTAATATGGCACTTTCCAACAAAATATTACCATAACTATCAGTCATGTCAACACTCTGAATCAAAACTAGTCAATTTCAAACCCAACCACTAACTCCTCCATTCCCTGATACAATTGTTGAATGCTATCATTGAATCCGTGGCCCCTTAAAACTGAGCCTGTGCATTGGTAAATGAAGTATCAATCGTATTTAAATCCTCAGTCAATCTTGGCTTTACATCAGAAGAAAAAATGTCAAGGAGTGCCTTTCCAAAAGCATCAGTTTCCTTTTTCAAATTTTCTAGGTCGCTCGCAACAGTTGAATCGACCCCTGCCGAGGCGAATGTAGATTTCTTTCCTACTAGTGCATTGAGTGCCTGATCGATATCGGGCTTTAGATTGTTGATTTCGCCGAGGATATTCTCAGAGTCGGCTGAGGAAAGAGGGGAGGTGTTGCTGGCATCGGTGGCAGCGTTTTTGATAGCTGAGGTATAGAGTTAGTTTCATTGATATTGGGGCATCTCGGCTTAATTCTCACAAGTCTCCAGAGTCGATTCAGCACTGCTGACTGAAATCAAGCCAAAGAATCCACCATTGTAGTTGTCCACAGCAGTTGTAAGAGCTTTGACGTTGGTATCAATGGTGGTTATATCAGAGAGAATGGTAGCCGGTGTACGCCGAGAAATAGCAGCTGCAGAAACTGCAGATATGAAGAGGATAATGTTTTTGATGGCAACCATTGTGTTGATTTAAGTTAGATAAAAGGAGAAGGATGATTAGTGAATAAGTTTATTAGATGCTGGGAAGAGGAAGCGAGTAGATGATGATTAAAAGTATCTTCCAAAGATATGTATTGGGGTATTTATGTATAAAGATGATGCATAGATGCCATTAGTGTGAACAATACTAAAGCTTCCTTGATTTGATTTTTGTCAAGTAACTCTAGAGGTCCGAAAATACCTTGATCACATATGCTACTTCTGCGAGTAGAGGACATAATCAAACGCTTGCAAAGGCACACATATTCTCGGTGGTACTACTCCAGCTCACAATCCTACAACGACCCCGCTTCTGGAAGTAACATTTTGCTAGTCATACCGTGAGTGCCATGTAACTTTTAGCATCAGGAGACGACCATATCGGTCCTTCGTACCGGTTCTAGATCGAGCCGATATTAAAGTGACCTGAAAATCGGGAGGCTAATAGCAGATGTGCTATGTCATAAATGTTTCTAGAGTAACTTGATAGCAATAAACAACTATAGTGAGCTCATATTTCTCAACTTTTCGCGACAAAGCAACCTCGGACAACCCGATTATTCTTCTGGTGCTTTGGGTGATAATGCTAAATGAAAGCTTCGTTTGTCTCGATGCCTACAATTGTTGGAACTTTCCAATAGCTCAGCCATAACGAACTGTCATACTTGACCAGTATTACCACACATAAACCTAATTAAGACGCCATCATACGTAGCAGATGAGGTGTGTAAATCGATATTGAAAGGGGACTGATTGCCAAGGATAACGGGTGTAGATCTCGAACTAACAGCTGCCCGGCTCTTGTATGTAGCTTCTTTTATGGGTGTGAGTCTGTGAGATGGGAAAGAATGCTCGAGTACCTGGAAATAGGAATGTCATAGGCGAATCATCCAACTATTTGTTGGTAAAGAGGCATAAGAACGGTTTTGAGGAGAGAGAGAAAAGTTCTGAAGCCGAGATCCGCTTGTAGGCCAACCATCTTGAGATTGATGCCGACTTCGGTACCTTGAAGGAGTATTTTTCAATCCATCTAGTATATAAGTCAACATGTGAAGACGAAAGTTGAATTGCCATTACTACCTATCCTTCCTAGCATTGACTGTATCCTCATTTTGTCGCTCGAGATAAAAATGAGCCAACGCGTTTGCGCGTGTGATCATTTGCACTCACGTGATTACGAGGCGGAAACATGAAATCTGCCCCACTCATCATCATAGAAGAGCTCAAGAGTTCGAGACATAGAGCTGAGCAACCTTCTCTCCAGAAAAGCAACGAAATCCACACTCTATACTTGAAAAAGTGGAAAGATATCTTTTCCCCTTAAGGGAACCTCTAAGCATTTCTTCCTGATCACTGACGAAGAGTTCTGAGCAGGTGGATACGTAATGTCTTGATAAGGGTATGGTGCATTGTCGAAACACTATCCTAGAATTCCCAAAGCAGATGAGGGAGGCTTCAAACATCTCCACGTGTGACTATCTGTCATCATGTCTTTGCCTTTGTATCAACCTCCCAGGTCGGCTTCCTGCCACCCTCACTAACCTCAAGTGATTGTGGCTTAATTGCATACAAATTGGCTAAAGATACTCACGGTCCGACCCTTTTATGAATCCAATATTTACAGATTGATGATCAAGCACGGATTCAGGGAGATGTCGACACCCAATCAAGATACCCATACACTTGGCAACAGAGCTCGTATGTAAATGAAATCCATCTACTCAACTTTGACATTGTTCTAATTGTTTCTGGAGATCTTCCGGCTCAAATTGAGAACAGTCGTCGATATGGCGTTTTGAAAGTTACTTTGTATGAAGGCTCCGGTATCTCCATGGTAGACCAATATAGCGATATCTTCCGTAGACTGGAGCACGAACCTTTTCATGAGGAAGAGGAAGCCCAGAAATGGGTGTTTCGGGGTTCAACCTTACATCATCACTCTTTACCATATGCCCTGCTAGAATTTGAACATTTGCAAGTGATTGTCGACGCAATTTCAAGAACCGCGAAGAGTCCATTATGGGCAGGAAAGGATACTTCATACAGATTTGAAGTGTCTAGGGTTGCTGAGCTGTAAGGTTTCTCTTTATCTCAGGAATCCGCAAGCTTTCATGGGACAACAGGACTTTTCCTAGGTGTCGTAAAATTGCATGCTTGGGATGATGAGAGCTACAAATACGGTGGAATAAACGTTACTGCGATTTTGGACCAAGAAAGTTACGCTACCGTTCCAAAATGGCTGGATGTTCAGAATGGGGCTGGTAAAATCCTCATCGGAATTGATTTCAAGGAGCGGAGACATCCAAGTGTGGGATATATCCATTCCTCGGAAACTTTCGACTATATGGAGATTATTGGAGGCAGAATGGGCTTCGCCGTGTTAAGGGTAAGAATGAAAGGGACGAGTAGATGTTTCGCTGTTAGAGAGCTTACAGACGGGCATAATTCTGTAGCCGATGTGAATTGCGCGGTTGTTCCTACTAAGACGAACCCTTTTATCATACCACTCATACGTGTTTTCCAGAATTCGAGAGATTTGTTTCTCTGTTCACCATTTGCCAGTGGTGGGCACTTATTCTACCACCTTCAAAAGGAGCGGCGTTTCAATGTCAACAGGTCAAAATTTTACTGCTCCGAGCTTCTTTGCGTATTCGATCATTTACACGACCTCGACATCATTTATACTAGCATAAAGCCTAGAAATATTCTCTTGGACACTCTGGGACATATTGTATGTGCGATTTTAGTCTCCTGTTGTCAAAATCTACGACCGCTCCAGAATCACGAATTTTGGAATATCCAGCACCTGAAGAACTGCGTGGTGAAAAAATCACGGAGGCTGTGGATTGGTGGACATTAGGAATCTTTCTCTACGAATCCCTGACAGGATTACCCCCTTTTTACGATGAAGACACTATTGAAAAGCATCGCAAAATACTTTTCGAGCCCCTCGAATTCCCAGGACCAAACCTCATTCCTTCAGTAGCCCAAGACGTACTGAACAAGCTTCTTAATCGCAACCCTGAGCAAAGATTGGGGACCAAGGGTGTTTCCGAAATAAAAAGCCATCCTTTTTTTCATGGAATAGATTGGCAGAAAGTACTTCGACGAGAATATGAGCCCGTTTTTCGGCCCAGTTATATTAAAGAATTCTTTAGAGAAGATCGCGACGCTCCGATAAGGCTATTTGGAGGGCAATCACCATGAAAAATTCCAGCTCAAAGAAAAAGCCCAATACAACCAATGATGAAGCAAGTAGATTATCCAAACAGCTAGATAGAGCAGATTCATCGTCTCACGCTCAAATAAGCTCGGACCAAAGTGAAGGATGGGAGTTAATATGGGAAGGTGTATCCCAAAACTTTTACTTCCGTGACCACTACACGGGTGCTATTCAATCAGGAATCATTCGAGTCCCAGAGCTCGAAGTCGATCCCACCATCTCAACCTCACAACCTCCAGAAAATGAGATTCGGATTAATTCTCTCCCCATACGAAACTCGCCTAATCAAACTCAGATGCAAGATGCACTCGAGGTAGCTTTAATAAACGATTATAAATCCGCAATTCCGCAACTTCTAGAATACAGCATAGACTTAATCACTATATTTTCCAGCGACGCTAAAACTCAAACACCACTAGAATGGGCTACCGAGCATGAAGATCTTGATTTAGTGGAATTATTCCTGAGTAAGGGGGCTGATGTAAATTTTACGTCCGCTACCTTCACCAGAAATCCAGCATTAATAAAAGCCGTGGAGAAAGCAAACCAAAGATTGGTCAAAATATTAGTACCCAAAACAAACTGAGTACTTTCTACTAGAGCATTACGTCTCGCTGTGGATCTAAAGAATATTGCAATTGTCAACATCTTGCTAGAACATGGTGTTTGCCCTGATTTCATTGATGGAGACCAACAGCCTTTTAAAGACGCTATCGACTGGAATACCAGGGAATCTGCGGAAGCAAGAATACTCACAGCACCCCTTGTACGCGCCATCATTGCAGACATTATACAAATCACGAGAATATTGCTCCTAAATGGCGCAAATCCAAATATAGATTATCATGACATAGGTCGTGAATATGGATGGCCCTTACATTCGGATCTAATACATATTCCATGTGGAAGAGTCATACAAATAGCTATGCAGTTGAATCGTTATGAGATAGTTGATTTACTACTTGAATATGGAGCAAACATCACCCTTCCACAACCCGTTTGGTTATATCATCGATGTGAGGGTGCACCGAGGAATGTTTATCTAAAGACTACATCTGGATTAAGATCTGCTTTGGTGGGATTCGAGTAGAGGAAACGGGAGAGGGGTTTGATTAGGTAGTTGGGATAGTTGATGGTATGTATGCTGTGATCCTGATCCCTATGACAATATATCATTTTATTATTGCTTGTAATATTTTAACACTCTTTAAATTGTAATTCAACATTATTTAACTTTCTAAGAACATCTCAAATCCTTCCCTCATTACTTTCACACAAGATCCAATAATAATTTCAATCCCTATGTCTAATCTACAAACCCTTTAAAAGTTAAAATATATAAAAGTTGAAAGTAAAATACTAGATTTAGATGAAGGGGCATGAAGATTTATATAGATAGAGTGATTGAGGTCTAGATGTTTAAAAATTAAACAAATAGATAAATAGATTTATAAATAATAAAACTTGTACGGCGATTATCAATCTTAATGAGAATGAGAAAAAGAAAAGAAAAGGCTAGTATAATAAAGTATATAAATAACTCTATAATTAGTCATTTATAGAATAAAACAAAGGAGCCATTCATTCTCTTCGACCCCTCAACTGAACCCCAACCACTGGTCAATCTTAACATCAAAACGTGCATACCATTCATCATCATATGTCATAACCCTTCCTATCCTCCCTAAAACCCTCCTCAAACCTCCACCCTAAGCCAAAGCACCCATCGGATCCCAAAGACTCAAAACCTTCGGTTCCAAGCCCAAAACATCCCTAACCTCCTTCGCCACAAACCTCGGTTCCACCACCGCCTGATAAACAAACTGATCCATCCACTCATCACTCATAACAAACCAACCATGATCACCCGCACCCTCACCCCAACTATTCTGCACTCTCCACCTTACACTCTTTCCCTGGTCATCCAGATGCACCGCCGTAAGAACCATCGCATGAGTCATTGCGCTTTCTCCCGTCATGAGACGTTGTGCTTTCGTCATGCCAAGTTTAACATTAAATCCTAATTCGTAATCGATGAGGTTGACGTCCATGATTCCTTTTTGGGAATTGCTGTATTTTCCTACGTCGGATCCGAAGAAGATTGGAAGTCCGACTTTTAACATGGAGATGCAGGCGGTTTTCATGGTGGTCATGTCAACATTGACATAGGTGATGGGACGACCACCTACGATGTTACCGAGACGATCAACCGTGAGGAGGGTATTGTATTCATTTCTTGGATCGTTGACTAGAGAAAACATATCATGGACGGTAGAATTTGTGATTCGAATTGATTTTGGAGAATTTAATTCCTTGGCGAATTCGATAGGAGTAGTTTTTAATTCTTGAGCTTTACCATCTTTATCTAGATATTGCCATGTAAAAGCAGTATCAGATGGAGGAGGTGGACCAAGAGCGAGAGTAAGAATGAGATGAATTTGGCGAACCATATTCTCCTTCATATTGTTCAAGATATTTGGAGACTTTGAGGCAGCAGCAGCTCTTAATTTAAGAGCATCTTCTCGAAGTTTGGTTGTGATGATACTATCAATCACAGAGGATGATTGAGCATTGAAGCTATCTGGATAGAGAACTTGTGGTACGAGTCCATATTTATGGACAAGATTGTAAACCCTATGCAAATTATTAGAATCTTGGTGAAGGTTATATCATATAATGAAGAAACATACATATCCCACTGTCCTCCATCACTAACTGGACTTCCCATTAAGTTCTGCACCAATCTTCCATCTAAATCCTCTCCAACTGTATCAAGAATCTGTTCTAAAAACCAATTTGCCTTTTCTAATTTATCCCAAAAGAATAAATATGCTTGTGATAATTCAAATTCTTTAAGATTATGTCGTTTCATGATTGCAACTCGGAAAACATTGGTAGAAGCAAATAACCAACATCTTCCAGATTGTCTTTGATTTGTAATTGGTGCTCCTTCAAATGGAATTTTAACTGAGAAAATTTGTTGATCTTGATTGATTGTTGAGCGGGATGTTAAGACAGTTCGTGGATCTGCAGAGCTGAGAGCACTGAGAGCGAGTCTGGTTGAGTTGTTAGTATATTGAATTTGAAGTATGTAGAACAGCAATATTCCTTTCCCTTCCTCTTCCCTCATTCTCTTCTCTTCTCTTCTCTTCTCATCCTTTCCCCACTCCCTTCCCTCATTCCCCTCCCCAGCCCAAGCTTACACCTTTCACACCTCAAAAAAACAAAACAAAAATAGAATCAAAACACACCTATTCTTCGGATCACTCAAAAGTTCCTCTTCCCATTTCTCCACCCGCGCCGCACTTAAAGGAATCCACTGTGCACGGGAAGACCGAGCCTGCGAGGTCCCCTGAGCTTGCGAGGTCATAGACTGGGCTTGCGAGGTTTGAGAGATACAACCCTTCTCATCCACACAAACATAATCATAATCATCCTTCATCTCCAAATTTCGAATCTTTTCAAGAAGGATTCGTTGGGTTTCCGTTGGAGATGGGGAGATGGAATTATAAGGAGGAGATTGGGGGGTTGAGTTTGTTGAGCCCATTTTTGGGGGATTCTGTTCTTTTTTTGGTTGGGGGGTGGTGAGGTTTGTGGTGTGAGGAGGTTTATGGTTAAGATGAGGAGGTGGGTGGGTGTGAAGTGTGAAGTGTGAGGAGTGAGTTATAACTAGGAAGGTGAGATCACCAGATGAGGTAAAGTGAGGTGAGGTGAGGTGCTATGTCGTGATTGCGTAGAACGTTGGTCCAAATCAAAGAAGTTTAATAAAACACATAAACACAAACATAAACATAAACCGAATCTTCAAAGGTTTAAATCAATCAAACCAATCAATCAAATCAAATAAATAAATAAGAAGGAACAACAAGAGCACATCAATCAATAACCTTCCTTAAAAATAAAAGAATCAATCAATCTAAGTAACAGCACTCTACTCACGTTACCTTATCTATCCCTCAATCAATCAAATCAACCCCAACAAATAGCACAGCAGGAAAAGAAACAGAGTTAAAGCTTGAACTTAGAACTTGGAACTTAAATTTCTATCAAGGTATCAAGATATCAAGATATCATGTATCATGTGCACAATTGCATAACTATCTAGATAAAGAAGGTAAGTAAGATCTTACCTACCTAGTAGCACCTTGAGTATTTTGGTGCGAACCATCAAGGTACGGATGAATCAATCAATCAGTCTTAGATATACTAGGTACTAGGTAGAGAGCTGATAACCCCCACTCTTTATGATATGTTTAATTGATATTGATTGACGGATTTAAGTATGTATGATTTTATGATTATCAAGATCGATCGATCGCGAGGGAGGGAAGGAAGGAATGGGAGAGAGTTGGATTATGTTATGTGCATTCTTGATTATGGCTTGTACATTGCTAAATTCACATTCTTCAAAAGGTGTCACCAGTCATTCACCAGTCACACAATATAATTCAATCAATCAAAAATAAAAAAAATCAAGTAAAAGACAAGCAGCTTGTTTTCATTCTGGGTCTTCTCCTATTTACACAATTACAAAGTAGAAAAAGACCTCAGCATCAAGGACCCTCTCAACCATCATGTTAAAACCACCAAAGTAGTTCTAACAAGAATAGCATCAAAGGACTACTTGAATACGTCGTTAAACTAAATAATCCGAAAGACCAGATAAAACCCGATCGTCCAAATTTCATCCCTCATTAATCAATCTGAATCCATATCTACCGCCATCATACGTTTCAAATTTTCCCCTCCGAAAATGCACAAAGAAATCATGATGAAAAAAGAAAAAAGAGAATCCACCCTGGAAGGCCACTGGATATTTGCCGGTAGGACGCCATGGTATGACTGGTACAGGAAATCTATAGACGGGATCCGTGGACGGTCTTCATGTCAACGGCGATCTCACGACCTCCATCGGCAACGACCATGATGCGGATGCTACCACGTCCACCTTCGAAGGCCTCCTTGAGACGGGTCCAGAGGTTGGATTGGTCCAAAACGGGAATGGCTTGCTTGACATCTCCGGTCTCGGTCATGGCGACAACTGGTGGAATGTTAGAACAAGATAGTCATATAGGTGATGAAGAAAACTTACCACTGTGGTCTTGGAGATCGAGAACACGGTATTGCTTGAAGACTGGTCCCAACATGGTTTGGACAACGACGCTTGGGCTTGGGTTGGCGATGAAAGATGACTCTTCATTCAATTGTCTGGTGAAGAGGTCGACACCCAAGTAACGGTGTTGGCCAGTGGCAGCGGAGGTGGTGATACGGATAACCTGGCAAGGACGTCCTTGGAGCATCAAGAGGTCACCCATACGGATGTGGTGGCAAGGGATGGTAACGGTGTTGGCAGGTTGCTTTGGAGCAGCAACGGCTGGGGCTCCGGCTAAATCGAGAGAGTCAATTGGGTCCTGGCAAATATCCTTCCCGTTCCCGTGTCCATGGAAATATTCCCCACGCAAGGAGTGGTAATTCCCTGAATTTTTTTTCTTAGGGTACATGAGGGGGTTAGAGAGAAAAACAAACAAAGATTCTTACCTTCTTCATCGTAGTAACCCATTTCGATATTGACTGGTTTGAAACTTGTGGTGGATTTAGGTGCAGGTGGAATGTACTTGACGAGTTGACTTTCACGAACTTCTTCGGTGAAAGTAGAGCGAGCTGGTGTGCGAGGTTGTTGGACGTGAGCTTCCTCGAATTGTTCTTCGTGGAAGGTTGACTTGGGTTTGTGAGAGTGAGTAGATCTAGGAGCTGGGACGATAGTAGTCTCGGTGATGCGGGTCTCCTCGATGTATCTGGGTTCAGAAGCACGAGATTTGGGAGGGTCGACGATGGCAGAGTCTTCCTTGAAGCTTGGTGAAGTTCGAGAACGGTATTGACGTTCGACGAAATCGATGTTGGTCTCGGTAGGACTCTTTAAAGGAACAGAGTATTGAGATTCAACTTCGGAAGCTGGGTAGCGAGGTTGACGTGTACGTTCTAATTGGAAGTCTGCCTCAGAAGACGGACGACGTTGATGGTGATGATGGTGTTCACGACGGGGAAGTTCGATGTTAACTTCGGTGTGTTTATGGTGATGATCACTTTCTCTATCGAAAGAAGCTTCGAAGTGTCGGTGATGGTGTGGGGTGTTAAGATCGAAGGAAGCAGAGTGGTGTTTGTGTTTGTGTTCTGGTCTAAAAGAAGGTAAAGAAAACCAAAGGTCAGTTAATGAAGAAAATTAAACGGTGAGCGTTACTGTGTCAACACTAAAAGAAAAAATAGCCCATGTATTTTGGGGTAAAGGGGGGGCTGGGACTAAACCGAAGATCGTTGGACTGTGCGTCGTAATAAAAAACAAGAAAGCTGGCAAATTTGTCTCAGAAGGACCCAATTAATTGTTAATTGGGGACTGGGACCTTCTGATATGGCCAGATCCTAAAATGTTGTATAACTGAGAGAAATAGGAAATGGTACAAAAATTGTGAAAAAGAGGTGAAGGGGGTGCAAATGTAGGTGTAGACATTTTGTGGGTGTTTTTTTTTGGTAAGTCGATTTGGAAAGTGTATGTGTATTGTTTTTTTTTCTTCTTTTCTCTTCTCCTTTTGATTTTATTGATAGCGGATTTTGGGGGAAGATGGTGAATTGATTGAACTGGTAAAGAAATGCATTTTTACTACTAACCTGCTGCGTTCTTCACGAATATAAACTTCTTCTTCTTCTACTAGTTCTTGTTCTCGTTCGTGTCGGCTCGGACGGTATTCAGAACGTCGGTCTTCTTCACGGATGATGTGAACTTCTTCTTCTACGTACTCCTCTTGTTGGTGTTGGTGTTCGTGTTGGTGGTGGTGATGGTGATGGTGCTCAGGAGGGGGTGGATGGGGAAGAGTGTGTTGTTGTTCAAGTTGATGATGTTGATGATGTTGTTGTGAGTAAACAGATTGAGCGTCCTCTTCTTGACCTTCCCGTCCGACGCGCTCGTGATGATGGGGTAAAGTGATTTCACCTTCGACGTGAGTCTCGGTGATATGAATAGGTTGGGCAGCGGCGGCGTCGCTTCTATACGACGACGGGAAGATGCTGAAGGGGATCGGGATTCTAGCGTCAAAGTCCAGGTTGACGACCTTTCAATGCGAGAACACTTCTCGAATACCTTTCAGCGTACCGAAAGGATATCACAAGAAGGATCTCTACTTCTTGAGGTAGAAGGAAGAGGGAAGAAAACGTTTTTTGGTTAAACGTTTCTTTACTCGACTTTCAATTTTCAAAAAATTATTTTGAGGTCGTTAAAATGAACAAAAAGTGCCAGAGTATATTGTTATTGCGATGTGCAAAAAAGTAGTGTAGGTAGGTATGAAAGGTGTGTGTACAAAGTTGATTGGGGATTGGGGATTGCGATTTTGAGGTTGTATTTGTGTAGATGTGGGGTGGAGGTGGGAAAAGATGGAAGAAAGTCTCGAAATTGAGATTGAGTGAAGGTGGGAGAAGATTTTTTAGAAAATCAAGGTGGTTGGATATTCAATCTGTGTATTGATTCCCGCAGGGTAATTCAATTTTTAAATTATACGGTATTTTTTGATTTTTTGGGATTTATTTATTTGTTTGTTTACATTCACTTTTTTTTCTTTTTTTTTTTGGCTGGTGTTGTTTATTACTAACTATATTGAGTAATTACCTGCTGATTCAGATAGTTACATCGAAGTGAAGCCAAGTTACAATGCAGAAATTGAAAAATGTAGGGAAGAGGGTTGTTTTATGATGAATGAACAGATGAATAGATAGGTGGGTGGGTGAGGGATGGATGGATGAATGAATGAAGGACTGAAGAGTGATAAAAGTGACTTTTCGTGTGATGAGACGGAAATAAAGAAAAATGATATTTGTCACGCTGGTCACTTTTTTGATGTACCGGCAATTTCATTTTATCTATTGAATTTTGTTTTGTTTTGAATGAATGATAAATAATGAATTATGAATCAGGAAGCTGATTGAAGTTTGGTACGCTCCAATTTCTTTTCTTTGGAATTTTTTGCTACCTTCTCTTTATGGTATGTGTCGTAAGGTCCGTACCAGGTACCTCAGCTACCCCAGATAGTCTAAACATCAATACCAACTGAACACCGAGTTGGATCCATTCGTGAACAAAACTCGACAAGGTACACTTTGAACCATACCGACAATAGTGTTACGGAGTTTCTTCATGTGTTCACTGTTCACTGTTCACTGTTCGCCATTCACCAATACATATCATACATATCATGTGTAAAACATATCATCTGTAAAGCATACCATCACCAACGACGCAATCCATTCATGTATGTTTGTGGCGTTCATAAGAACTTCTCATGCATTTCTTTGGTTCTGCTGTAATCGGTCTCGTCTTGACTTTTTCTTGTCCTTCCATATCGACATCTCTCCACTCTTCTAGACTCCACTTCCCTACTGAATATGGTGTGGAGCATCAGTGGATCTTCGTGTTCATGTTCTCGGCCCCCAGCCATCTACGATGTAGGAGATTCCGTACTCTGTAAGTTTCCGATAGAAGGAATCCTCCGGTTGGATCTCTTGGACTCTTGGACACCTTTTCTGCAAATCAAAACAACCACAGCCACCGAAAAAGGAATCTAGGTAGCCTCACCATTTGGCCGTGTTCCTCGGACCACGTCTAATGTGGATAAGTCACAGTTTCAATAACTCTTTGAAATCATGGTTAAGAATTTAAGTGGTCTGTTGAGAAACCATATCCAATTTCCCTTGAGCTTCAGCTCCTCACAAATGGTGACATCCTTGACATGACTCGTGTCGTGGAATGCATTCATTGGATGATAGGATGAAATGGAGTATAAGCTCAACGTGGGCTTGCCTGCTGTTGTAGCTCCTCTACGGTCTACCCGAGCTTCTAAAGTTCTCACATGTGTGAAAGAACACCCACAGCTCGAATCAGATTTCGGTATGATGCAGAAGGAACATGAATCTAGAGCTTCATAATCATAAATCAATCAATCAATTGGATTGGATAAAGTTCAATTATTCATATGAAGTTGCACATGAAGCTGTCACACTTGTAAGCTTTATTAGATAATTTTGATAACATCTCACATTGTGAGAATTGATTGTAGATACTGAGACTGGTCAGTGATGATAGAGTTGGTTGATAAGGAAAAAGACGCAATTTGATTTACACCTCGGTTCTCCTCTTTTTTTTGTTCCTCCCCTCAGTCTTCCACGTTCACTCCGTCCAAGCTTCAAATTAGTAAGGGGTCTTTTTCCGCTGCTATCAAAGTTATCGAGCTATCTCATTAGCTTACCATGGTAGACCCTGTTAGAGTTCAGGTACCTTGTTCGAGCTCATTTTAAATTTCTGTCCTTTCTAACACAACTCCCGCTTCCGTCTCCCGTCCGAGACTAGCTTATCCATTAGCGTCAAAGCTACCCTACTCCGCAAATTCTTGGCAGAAACATCCGATCCGACCTTTTGAAATTTTCTGATCCAACCGAAGTTTTTCATGTGGCACTGACACTGTGGAACAAATCATGTTACTTTTCTTTTTTCTCTATTGACAAATTGACCGAGCGTAACTCTCCAGCCATCTCTCTTTTTTGAATTCGTCGTCAGTGTTGTATCATTGACATTGACAATTGCCAATTGACACGTACCGAAACACCGAAACTTCAAGAGGTGGCAGGAAAGTCTCCATAAAGTAAATGCTACTACGGTAATTGCAGGTCGGTGCTGCCGACGCGATACAAGGTCTACAATGTACATTAACATCACGGATCAATTGCTCTTTTTCTACCTCGAAATTTCTTTTTCGTTTCATTTTAACTACCTAGGTACTCACTGTAACTGTTACTGTAACTATCAGGCATAGCCACCCCAACCCCGCCCTTTTCAAACACTGGCTCACTAAGAAGCCAGAACGTGCAATACAAGCTGGGACTATTCTCATACCATAGCTTCATCTGCACGTACTCGTTTTTACTATCCACAGCCATCGTATTTTACTCACCGTGTTAACATCCGTCAGCCTTCGTGGCACAAAACTGGCACGGCCACAACCATACCACCGTTTGTTGACGTGCCAGCTTGAGAAGCGAGCCGCAAGGTCTGCACGATGTCGGGCGATACCCGAGGATCCATAAAACACGTCGTCGTACCTTGCTCGGTGTGGTGAGGTGGAGTAGATCCATTCTTCAAGAATCAAGAGACTCCATCAGTGATGCAGTCACTGTCTTTGCTGTGGAAACAACTCAGAGACCTGAAGCTTGAGACTTAAGCCGAGGCATGTTGGTTGACATCACTAGATGTATCATTGTTTACTTTGCTATCAGTCACATTGGACTTACAAATTTCTGCGTGTTGACCTTTTGATTAATTTGCCAGCTATCATTGCAGCCAGCATGGTATTGAAACTGCGTCGGTAGATTCTTGTCAACTTGATCAAAATCTCTTTTCTAGTCATAGGAAGAAAGCTTACATGAATAGTACATGCGGCCAGCAGACCCTGAGGGAAAAGAGGAGAACATGTCTTTATGTCTTGCACGATTGACATAGTTTGAGTGCTTTAGAAACTTCGACTGGAGTTGGAGTGTTGCGCATAGAAGTTCCACTCGCTATTACCTCTCCAGGAACGGCGGCAACAGCACATGGCTTTTCATCGCTGTGGAAACAAAACCGAATCTTTAGGCATGGATATCAGAAAATTGCTAAGTTGATACTGAGAATTTCGCTTGTCTTGTCGCGCAAGGGAGTCATTATACAATTCTGATATCCCAATGCTGATAATCCAACAGCTCTCGAGGTCTTTTACATTGGACTTAGACATTGGCCGTTGAATAACCTGAGTTCTATTGTCAAATGACATATTGGAACATCAATGTCTTTTTTTACTTACGACTTGTTATGGTCCTACGCTTACCCTAGCAGTCATTACGGCTGGAATTATCTATCGTTGATGTTTTCTACTTTTCATTCAGGTTGAAAGTCAGGCAAAGTAGGGGTTCAGTTAAGTGTTCCCGCAATTGTTTCTGATGATTTACCCAGCCAGGGAAAGAAATATAAATCCCAACCAGAAGATATCTTCATCAAATAAGGATTCTCATCTAGTCGAGAGGCGCACAGAATTCTGTACTGTCGTGTGTCTGAAGTTAGCTCTCGGCTCGTTTGTTTCTGATGGGCTGACTTGAATTTTTGTTTTATATCCAGTTTACTGAGAATATCTTCAGTTTTGCTCAATATATTGAAGGAATTCATCATGTATGCATCTGACATGTAGGTAATGTAACTATCTTCTTCTTCGACTTGAGGATATACTCAGGTGAATGAGTCCAATAAAGTGTTCATAATCGACTGCTTTGTTATCTACTTCCAGCATGCGATGGCTTAAAATACTTGCACAAGATTATTCATGGGCTATGATCATGTAATTAATCAATACAGTATTGAACAAAGGTCAGACAATTCCACATCTCAGCAACCGCAACTTTCGGACGAAACGTTTAAATCCTAATCACAATACCTTCTGTTAGCAGTTACCATAAACATAGACTCAGTGGAAAGATACCAATCTCTGCTCGGCTATATATGTATATAAATCTTCAACCATCAAGACAATCTTTTTCTCCCAGCTCAAGTGGTTCTTACAAGATGTTATTAGCGAAGAAGCAAAGCTTTGTGTTGCTTTCGAGGGAGTGGAATTCTAGGTTTGATTAAAATAGACAATAAATTATATACAAAGTATCTAAAAGAAGAGATAAAACATTTCTACAATTCCTCCTCGGCATTGATATAATATATATTCCAATCTTCACTATAATTCCAAGTCTCCTGTTCACTATTCGCCTATGATAGGGATGTATAAATTTCTGTTACGACGGGCTACACAACTACCATTACATGACCAAGGCACGCGATTACAAGTGATCAGTAGTGATCATAGAAGCATGAAGGTCTATATAACCAAGATGGATTTCCTTTGTATAGAGCTTCGTGCTCAAGATCAATCAATTAGTATACTCTACTATTAGTTACGAATTGCATTATTGTCATTACTTTAAGTCCCTGCTTGACGCCTAGTTATAAACCACCTCGAGAGCCTAGAGCACTTCCACGTGATCTAGACGGCAAATCTCGTAACACTAGATTGAGAAGCTCTCTGTAGGAGAGCTTCGCACTTCCATAGAACTATGATTATGAGTGATTAATATAAAAGGCCAATATAGCCTCAGTTCTGCCTTATCAGCTTCCCACTATTCCCTGTGTAAGGTCATTCCTTTTAACAAATATTAATATAATTTTAATATTATATTAAATAATTACTCTATTTAAGTAATTTAATAATGATAATTAATTCAATTTATTATAATATCAATTTTATAGATAACGAAAATCATATATAATATTTGTTTAAGATCTATATCTGTATTTCATCCACTCCCCTCCTCTTCTCTTCTTCCCCTCCCCCCTATTCCCCCCTTCTAGAACAACCAAATAATCAAACACCAATCAACCAAATCAACAAAACATACAAATAAGAATTAAAAAAGATTATATATATATTCTAAATAAACATAAATAAACATAATATATATACATCTAAATAAATAGACGTATACATCTTCAATCTCCTAATCTCTTGATCTTTAACCTTCAATCTCCAAGCCTTTTCCATCCATCCATCCTTCATCCCAAGCCTGAAGTCCATCCCAATGGTATCTATTCCTCTCCCAGCCTCCCAGCCACGAAACCCTAGCCCTAATCCTAATCTTAACCATAACCATAACCATAACCCAAATACAAGTATACAAGTATAAATACAGATACAAATACAAATAAAGTAGAAGAAAGGGAGAAAAAAAAAAAGACATAGTGCATATACAATTAATTCCTCATTCATCCATCAATCACCATCCACCCACCATCCACCAGCTATCACCCATCACCATCACCAATCCTCAAATTACCAATTACAATTACCACCACCACTTTACCACTCAATCATCCAACCTAAACATTTTCCTCAAAGCATGAAACTTTTTCTTCTTTCTCTGTGCACCACCATGAGCCATTATATCCACATCACTCAAACCCGTAGCTGTGAATCTGCGATTACCTACATCAGGTCTCGTCGCATCCAAAATAACCTCTTTATTCTCTCCGCCGACAATCCCCCCTCCTGTATCTGCAGAATAAGGTCTTCCTTCTTCAAATGGTGCTTTGAGCCCTAGATCATCCTTTTCATCAGGAAGAGGCCACGAATCACTATTTTGTTTTGGATTCTTCTTTAATAATTTAGGTGATAATGGATTACCTAATGAGTCTTGCCGTTTAATGGCTTCAAGATCCGATCTGCTACGTTCAAGTGGTGTATCTCTTCTCGCAGGGCTTTCTCCATTGTATTTCCTCACCTTATTATTAGAATCTGGCTTTTTGCGAAAAATAGATAATATACCTCCACGTCTAGCATTAGTTGGTCCCACAGGAGAAGTCGCAATTGTACCTTGACCATTAACAACTTTAAGCATTTCGCGACCAGAACCAGAACGTTGTAAATCCCCAGATGCGAGAGCTTTATTCCGAGATGATGGTCTAGTTCCATTTTGTTGAGACTTTTTAACACTCTTGGCTGTCGGCGGCCTACTCTCATCATCACTATCCGGAAGATCCGAGGAATCCCCATCCTCATAACCTGCAGGTCGAGGTATACTTCGAAGAGGTGTACCCCTTGATGATATAGGTCTAGCCATTATAGGTGTTGGTTCATCATCATCACTCGAATCAACAAAACGACTTCTAAAACCAGGACGAGGTTCATCTTCATCACTGGAATCAGCGAATCTGCTTGACTTTGACTTTTGTGCTGGTTTAGCTGATAAACTTCTGCCGAAACCGGGAATTTGAATAGGAGATTTTGCCCGAGAAGTAGACTCATTGGAATTTCTTAAGGAATTTCGCATCGTACCACGCATGGTAACTGAGGGAGGTCCACCAGGTGATGCTGATCGAAGACTAAATCGACTTGAACTTAAAGGAGATTGTTGACGACCATTATTTGATGTTTCACTGCCACGACGCATGGATCGCCTCATACTAATTCCTTCTGTTGCGGGTCTAGCACGTTTGAAACTAGTATCACTATCACCTGATGATTTACGTCGAAGAGGAGTTGGTGCCACCGTTGTGATATGCCTTTGAGAAACAGGTGAACCAGCAGTAGCAGCAGCACCTTGAATAAGCCGTTGATGTTGGTTATTAGCTTGAGAACCTGCTCGAATTTCACCAACAGGAAGGGATACAGGCCTTTGCTTCTTCTGAAGTGTTCCATTTTGTGTCGTTCCTTTCGTTGAACCAGATCCTCTCATCGATTTTCTCATTTGAACATCCGATTCTGCGTGAGGAGGTTCCGAGCGCAAAGATGATCGCATAGTCGTTTGAACGTGGCCATTCGGGCCTGCCTTTGACCCTGGCTGAACCATATAACTCCTTTCGTTATTGCCTTGCTTTTGAACGATTGGAAATGAAGATGCTTGCATCGTTTGCATAATAGGAGAAATAGGCGATTCTATCGTTACCGACTTCTTCTTTGCCTTCTTTGACTTTGGAGCTGGCTTTTCCTGTTCAGTTTCTCCTTCGGCGTCTGCATCTTTTTGTGCCTCTAATTCCAATTGCTTTTTTCTGTCCACTGACAGGTTCGTCCAGTATTGCTGAGCTTTTCCCCATCCTTCTTCTGGATCGGGTTCACTACTTTTCCTTTGTAATTGACTTGACATATGCGCTCTTTCTTTCGACAATCCTGCCGTTGGACTATCCGGTATAGAAGCGTCAGATGCTAGGACGGCTGGTTTCATTACAGGACTTTCTACCACAGCATCTAAGGACATAAAACCACCGTCATTTGTTTCGTCAAATTCTTCGGCAGCATCACTATAAATGCTTTCATTCTCAGAACCATCTTCCGACTCTTCAAAAATTGGTGCGGGATGAACTGTTGAGCTTTGTCGTGTATTATAATCGAACTCCGAAGTATTAGGGTCATCAGTCTTTGATTCCGACATCGTAGCCGAGCCAGCCAGACCATTCTCATCAGCACCGCGAAAACCCTCATCTTTAATCCGATCCTCAGAAGTTGAACTTGAGCCGCCTGAAGTCGGAAAACCACCAGGTATATTCAACCATTCTCCGGATTTCGTAACTTCAGGGTTTGGACTAGGAATTTGAACAGAAATTTCCGGAATATTTTCATACATGTCGTGATCATCAAATTGGTCTTTCGTTGGACTTGCCAAGTCTCGGTATGTGTTAACATTTCCATCTTCTGGTCCAACTTTGACACTGTTACTTCTAGCAATGCCAATGGTGTTTGTATCCATGCTATAAGTGCTGCTAGCATCTGAAAGCTGCCCAGTTCCTTCCACAGATGTTGAGTCAGGAGGTAAAGGCTCACGAGATTTCGAGATATTCGCTGCATTCTTTGAAGTAGCATCTTGAGCGATTATTGCACCTGCTACATGATCATTCGATTGTCCCATGGGAAATTCTGACACGTCTCCCACTTGAGATGCGAACCGTGGTGATGCAGGAGCTTTGACCGGTGCAATAGTGTCCGCTGGCTTTGGTGGTCTGACTAAAGGTCTTTCCTCTGTCTCTCGAGGATTTTTTCTTTCCCTCACGCTTCCAAATGATGGGAGAGCCGGCCTTGGTTTCATTACTTCATCATCATCGTCATCATCCGTAGCGGTTATGTCCTTCTTTTTCCCACGACCAATATTAAACCAACCACGCTTAGTTTGTGGGCTAGCAGTAACAGGCGAATCAGAAGCAATTATTGTCGATTGACCTAAAACCATGTTACCACCATCATCAAAGCTTACTCTGTTTCCTTTCTTTCTTGGTTGGTCCTCATCATTAGACGCTTCACTAGGTCGAAGGGAAGCTCCATCGGAAGGTGATGGCCCTCTTGGTTCCATCGAGGACACAGAAGAATGTTTTAAAGCAGATTTTCGAGGAGACACAGATCGTGCAGGTGGCTGATGTCTAACCATCAAGGTTTCGGGAGTTGCCATAAAATGTGGAGTTCTCGCTGGACTCACAGATTGCACGCGGCCGCTACGAGGAGAATCTCCATTTATTATAGGGGTAGGTATAGAAGTCGTTGGAGGTTGACTTGCAGATCTGGTATGTTGAAGTTCTTCGGAAACATTTGCCGGTGCTTGTGCTCGACCATGACCCCTACCAGCAGCCGACCGAGGTAACGGGGATGGAGAAATAGTTCGTGGAGGTTCATTCCAACTAGCTGAAAGGCCTCCTTGTCCATGACGCAACGGAGAATCATCCTCTTCTTCCTCCCTTTCTCTATCTTCACGAACGACGGATGGCTTCTTCACTAATGACGCACCTGCTCGAGTTTTATAATCATATGTTTGAGATGGCGCATCACTCTCATCAGCGGATGAATATGGTAGAATTGATGCTTGGTCACTATCAGAATCATTGATAATGACCCTCTTCTTTTTCTTCTTTGGTGGAGCTGTCACCGGAGATGCTTGTTGGGTATATGATTCCGAAACAGGTCTGGCCTCAGAATTTTTCCAAGAACTTTCGACTTGTGCTTGTGAGGATTTCGGTATAATGGTAGTTTTTGATATAAGCTGTCTCGATTGTTGAGTAGGTTGTGATACTGATTGCTGAGTAGGTTGTGACATTGATTGTTGAGTAGGATGTGATATTGATTGTTGAGTAGGATGTGATATTGATTGTTGAGTAGGTTGTGATATTGGTTGCTGTACAGTTGGCGTAGTTGGTGTACTTGATGTATTCGATGCCTTTTCCATTGCATCTACTGCCGTCCCTTTAATCCTCCCACCCACCGTTCCAGCCGCAAGATGTGTACCTTGCGCTGACGGTGTTTTCTTCTTCTTCTTCACTGGTGCATTAGCAATTTCATTAAGTCTTTGCTCGATGGCTAGAATATCTGCCAGGGGTAAGAAACGCCTTGTATTAGGATCGTATACTAAATTTTGGTTATTTGGCGAAACGATTCTAGGATTTACACTTGAGATTTGATGACATGTTAGCCGTCTTTGTCCTTCAGGAGACATTGGCCTTGTATTCGTAGGGTAAGAAAAATTGACGGACCCTCTACTCTCCCCATTTATCCCAGATACACTTGATACACTTGGGTTTCTTGGACCCATCCCTAGCGATGATGTCGCCGATGGTCCTAGACTCGAACCACGCCCACCAGGTTTGGTTGGAGGTGGTGATGCGATTCTCAATCCAGTGGCATCCATACTCGCAGATCTCCGTGACGATTTACCACCAGCTGTGTTTATATTCTTTGGAATCGCAGGTACTGGTGGTGCATCATGCGCACTAGGAACTGGTGAAGATCTAGATGGTGATGGATCACGAAAAGTTCGTTCAGTCATCGAACCGGAACTTCCTCTTCTCACAAGGGCAGATCCTGGTGGACCACGTACGGAGCCACCAACAGAACTTCCAGCAGAAGAGGTTGAGCCGTTTCTCCGAATTGTTCTCTTCGTTTGAATATCTGCCACTGATGTAGGTGTAGTTGGTCTAGATCGTAATGCGGCGGCAGCTGCAGCGGATGACAAGGAAGTATTCGATGCTCGAGAGGATAGAAATGCCTGAGCCGCGGCGGTCGCGGCAGATGCGCTGACATTGGAATTAATTGGCTGTAAAATCAAAAACTTGTTAGCATTTGTTACAATTGTGGCTGCATGTCTTCTCAAAAGATCTCCGGACCAATGCGATCAAGCTGTCGCGCAACATTCACAACTTATGAATTCGTGGAACGTATGTTGGATGGAATGCAAATAACGTACCGGGTTCGAACTCGTTCTTCTCTTTCTATTCCCAAACATATTGATCGTCGTAGGCGTAATGGCCTTTTGAAACCTCTGCCAACTATGGGCTAATGAGGATAATATCGCATTGAGGAAATGAAGTAGAAAATGGAAACGAAGACTTTCTGATGGATTTCCCTTTTCTTGATGCAATAATATGACGATCCTGTAACACCATTCACTGCACGATGCGTGATGATGACTGGTGGTGTAGGCGAGGAATTTCGGAATCACTGGGATGTTTTGTATCTCTCGTACGGTGTTTGGTTGAATTGATTTGTGGCTGATGATGCTTGTATGCAGGAAAACAGTGGATTATGGTCGGGCGGTAGGTGGTAGATCAAGATCGTTAATGGAGATTTTTGATGCTTGAAATGGATTATGGGTGGATACTGAGAATATGCAGCAATGTGGCAATGAGGGTGAGGATGAGGATCAAAATCAGGGAGTATTTGACGGGATTCTTGAGTTGTAGTGGACCTCCAGAGAGACGAGGTCTAAATAAAGTTGTGTACAATACAAATATTATATACTCAGTACATAGATATATTGTGAAGACCGGAATGAAATATTCAAATGAATCCTTGTAGTGAAAGGATACAGCAACGTGAATAAAAAGTAGGGAGGATTTGATGACTTTTGAATATAAGAATGAACTTTAGATAAAGTTGTATTATAAAAATTTATTTAGTATATAGATATAGTAGGTAAAATAAGTATATTCGTGACAGCCCAGAGGAAATAGATTCATTCCATTTTAATAAAAATGACGCAAATGAAATTTTCATCTACAAAGACAGAGCAGAGTGAGGTAAAATTTCAAAGATTTCTATGTTCATCTACACGCCAGCACCAACCAGCACCAGCACATATTAATACCTCTTCACCATCCGTCCACTCATTTATTCATCCATTCAATCAATCACTTCCTAATCGTGGCAGCTGAAGAGCGAAAGCCGGACATGAGTTCGTTCTCCCAATTACCAATGAAATAAGAGTTCAAACCGCATGCATCGATCGACTCAACATAACATTTTAAACCTCCACTTTGCACCAGCCGCCTTCTTTGAGCTGAATACCCAAGATCTATTTGGAATGTCCCAATAAATATCACGATGATTACCTAGTAGATACTCGAGTATTTACATGATTCAAAGATCAAAGTTTACATACAATTCCCTTCCTTGTCCTTACCAGCAAGTTTGTGATGATATGCATGCATGCGTGCGTCCGTGAATTGAGCTAGATATGAGACGGCTTGAGGGGTCTTTTCCAAGGTTTCTTCTAGATTTTATTAATGCGATACTACTCGAGTAGAAGAGAAGCTTTGAAGAATGTTACACAAAAGGCTGGTGGACAACAGAGAACGTTACTACCGATAACGTTACTCATATGAACTTTAAAAACAATATCCTACCCCGTCAAAATTTTCAATTGAAACACCGGTTGCTTGATATATGATGTTTAGATAGGTAATGAAATATCATTGATCCTCTCTACGAAACAACCATCACGGATAGATATTTAGATAATCAGATATTCAAAGGATCAACAAATATATCTCGGTCACTAAAAGATCCGTTCTAGACACTATGTTGAAAAGGACTAGACTCGAACTATCCCAATTACTATATCCAGTACGTAACGCGTTATGACGTAGTTAAACACCTAATCAATCAACTCTTCATTGTATTTTTTACTTCACAGCTTAAACTTCTCCTATAAACTAATTACCTAGTAATGAGCGAATCTCTCCCTTCATCTCCCTAGTATAGAATCCCTATATCCCGATACATATTTTCACAAATCTATCCCTCCAATATCAAATAAAATAAAACATCACAAAAATGTGAAAATTCCCTTCACATATGAAATTATCCAAACCGGTAAACCAAGAAGCACTGGCCAAAGCTTGGCAATTTTGTATGCATTTGCTTGGATCTACAAAGTACCGAGGATCTCGTTCGTAGATCGATCTCTTTCTCCGCAATTAATAACTTGGTATATACTCAGTACTCGAGTGTTGCTACATTATTTAGATGTGAATAATTGAGGATAGAAATATATTTTATATTATACTATTACAATTTCAAAAGCCAGTGCAACAAATCATTATCCTCTAATAATCATCTCACTCTCATTCAACATTAACATCAACACCAACAATGTCCCCACCCCTCCCCCCTCTCCCCCTCCCAGACGAAATAACATCAACCTACATCCCCACCCTCAACCTAACCTACCACATCCTCCGCGCCGGGAACCCCTCTCATCCACTCCTCCTCCTCCTCCACGGCTTCCCCGAACTCGCCTTCTCCTGGCGTAAACTCATGCCGCTCCTCGCCTCCTCAGGCTATCACGTGGTAGCACCCGATCAACGCGGCTGCGGAAGAACCACCGGATGGGATACCCGAGCATTCTCCTCTGTTGATTTAAATTCTACAACGCTTGTGCGACTTGTACGTGATGCGGTCATTTTGGTTAATGCTTTGGGATATAAAGATGTGAAATGTGTACTGGGTCATGATTTTGGGGCTGTGGTCGCGAGTTGGTGTGCGCTGATTCGTCCGGATGTGTTTAAATCGTATAGCTTTCCCTTTTTCTTTTTTTTCTTATTCTTTTTCTCTTTTTTCTTTTTTGGAGTATTGGTGATTTTTATGCAGACTTTCCTAACGAACAGGAATATAGAGTAGTAATAATGTCACATCCCTTCAAAGGAACCCCCATCCTCCCGACCAACACCTCCACCACCAACCCCACCCCCGCATCCCCAACCCAAGACATCCACGAAGCGCTAGCCCATCTTCCCTCCCCCCGTAAACACTACAAATGGTACTACTCCACCCCGACCGCAGCCACCGAAATGGACAATCCAAAATCCGAACTCCTCCCCTTTCTCCGCGGATACTTCTACCTCAAATCCGGCCACTGGACCACCAACACCCCACATCCCCTAACCTCCTGGACCGCTTCCGAACTTCAATATCTCCCTCCTTACTACATCATGCCTCTGCACTCTTCCATGCGCGAAGTAATTCTTCAATCTATGCAAAATGAATCTTCATCTCTCGTCCAACAATCCATGAATAAATGGCTCACCAACGAAGAATTATCCGTCTACGTAGATGAATATTCCCGCACTGGATTCCAAGGAATGTTAAATTGGTACAGAGTTATAACTGATCCGTACTGGATGAAAGATACGGAGCTTTTCGCGGGTAGAAAAATAGATGTTCCGTTGTTGTTCATTAGTGGTGAGAAAGATTGGGGTATGTTTCAGGAACCGGGCGTGTTGGAGAAGATGGAGGATGTGTGTTTGAAGTTTAGGGGTGTGAAGGTCTTGGAGGGAGCGGGGCATTGGGTGCAGCAGGAGAGAGCGGAGGAGGTGGCGGGGATTATGGAGAGGTTTTTGAGGGGGGTTACGTGGGAGGGGGTGGCTTATTGATTTAGGAGGTGGGGAGGTGAGGATTGGGGGGTTGTTGGGAGTGGGGTTGTGGTATATTTGCGCGCTATGGATTCTTACTATTTAGCGCACAGTTTTAGGGTTATCAACTTTAGTCCTTTCTTACTCTGTGAGATTATATTGGATCTCAGTATATGATATACCTGCTATATCCGGAATATATATAAGATTATGAGAATAGAATCCAAATCTCATTGAACCAACTACAATTTACCACTTTCACACTCTCTTCAAAATTTTCTCGACAAATCCTTTCTTTCTCCAGCTTTACCAACCTAGTAGTCAACGGTATACGTACGAACTTACTACCCACACAACTCCCCACTCTTAATTTATTCTCATCTACTCAATAAGATTCGTATAGAATTTTCTACTTCTCCTCTAGCTCTAATATAACAGCGATCATAGGATCACTTAATACCTACTAGATACCAATATTAATGTAACGACGGCTTCGGATCTCGTATCATGTGACCAATTATGTAATCACATGGTCCCTTAGATCCCCTCGGTCTCTTTATCGAAGGGACCGAGGGGACCAAGGGGACGATTAGCATGAAGGTCTATATAACCAAGATGGATTTCCTTTGTATAGAGCTTCGTGCTCAAGATCAATCATTTAGTATACTCTACTATTAGTTACGAATTGCATTATTGTCATTACTTTAAGTCCCTGCTTGACGCCTAGTTATAAACCACCTCGAGAGCCTAGAGCACTTCCACGTGATCTAGACGGCAAACCTCGTAACAATTAATACACTAAACTGATTTTTCCATTTCAGTAGATGGAGTATTTCCTCTTATAAATTTTTTTTTTGCTAAATAATTCTTTATTTAAATAAGAATTTATTACTGCAGTAAAATTGAAGTTTTTTAGTTAGGTATTTAATTTATAATTATGCAATCTTAGATGTTTTTTTATTTTTTTTAAAAAATATTAATTTAAATTTCTCTTAATATGGTCTTGTGTACATTTCCACAGTTAATCTTGCCCTCTCCTAATTCTACTACGAGAATGGACTTCCTCAGGGATCAGTCTTCTAAAAGTTCAATTCCAAAGTAGTTAAATAAATCCATTATGCATTCACGAAGTTCTTCTCTCCGCACATCCAGAATCTGAGATTTGGGTAGAAAAGTGAGAGTTCTTAACCATGAGCTAGCTACATACATAAAAAAAGGTTCTTCTAAAATGAAGACTGGTGAATTATCCCTAACGATATTGGGTACGGAGCTATTTGCTTTCTATTTAGAATACATTTATAGACAAGTGGGTACACCAACTTTGGTATGGAGTAAGATATTTTTGGGTTTGTTTTGATAGTTATACAATTCTTCGTTGCGAGATGATATCGCTACTGTCGAAAGCGTGCAAATGGCGAATATCAAGTTCATCGTCATACTTTGACTTCTATCATCGACATGAGACTACATTCCAGCAATTTGGTAGATCTCTCAAAGAATTGCGAAAGTAGTCGTTAGGGGTAATTCTTTTATTCGCAGCACCTCTATTTGTATTATGCTACTGTCTTTCCGTTTACAAAATTTGGATGGCGATATTCTACTCGAATATATAATATCAGAACGATGAGAAATTTTATGTATAGGTAAATCTTAACCAGACAGCTATTGTGAGAGAGACTGGCTGAAGTGTTCATGCATTTATTGGACGTAAGTACGAACAATGTGGCATTATAATCAGAGCATTGTGAATTTGTCACCCAAGCAAGGACGTCAATTGAGGAAGATCAACTTCTCTCCCCCTGGATCAGTGTTTCTGCGCCTTTATGCAATCTCACATTTTCGATCTTTCAATTCTGTATCGATTGCGAATAGCCATCATATCGCTTGAGGAGTAAAACTCTCTTGGGAAATGTTGCATCATGGAATCTTCCCACTTCAAAGATTGAGGCAGCAATGATGCCTTCACCAACAAGCAATTTCAGATATTCTAGGAACTAAGAGCATGTAAAATCACTCTTGGCCGCGTATATGAAGAGAAGATGAGGCTTTTAATGAGCAGGTAGAATGATATGGCACTGCATGAGGATGAGGAAGAAGATGTTGGGAAACGCGCAGAGAACAGGTCGGAAAATGCATTCGTGTTGAATATAGCAGTTTCTTCGCCCGCGGAAGACAATTGACCACAGCTTCGTGAATAATATCTGTTTGATTACTCGAACACGAGCCCTTTAAAGCCCTTTAAACATGGAAACACTAGTTGTGCTACTGTGGGATATTCGATAGGTTTATGGATTTTGTGTATGTTGACTAGACATATAGTACAAGGTGAGTATCCAAAAACAGACGGATATCAGGGAAGAATATTGAAAGATTATATAGTACATGTACTCGGGTTTCTCGTGACTCAATGTGACACCCATGAAATAGTAAGTCATCTGATATTAGGCGAGGGCGATCACTCGGCCCAATAGCACAGCTGCACTAGCAACTGATACTTCCATTCAAATGACAGAGTTGAGAGTGTTCCAGTCATTCTTCGTATAGGAGATTGATTCAACTTATCTACTACGTATACATCGTATGATGTGGTAGTAATACCTGACTTATATGTGCAATCGGAATGCTCATCTCATATACTTACCATGAGCTAGCTGTCATTAAGCAAATGTTTTTCTGTCTTGATTCTAACCTGATAGTATCTCAAGGACAAGTTGGAAATGTGATGTGTATACCGGGTATCCCAATTACTATAAATATTTATAATTATGTAGATAGCCAAAGCCCAATATAACATACAGGTACTTAGGGAGATACTTATTGCAATGTGACGATATGAAGGAGAAGCGATCAGAAATGCCAAGCATTTTATCTAGGGTAAGCCACTAAAAATTAGGCTTCACACTAAGCAAGAGCCACTAAATGATCATTACCACTTACGACATCGTCCCGAATGACAACAAGACTGAATACCTAAATAATATCTCTAACTCTACAATATAATTCAGATCTTACATTTCCACTTACGTTAACACTTACACTTACAATTACAATTATATTCCACAATCACGACTAAATTCCAAATCTATTCTACGCATCGCCTGTACCAGCATCTCCTGGATTGCGGAATCTTTATATTCTATCGGAATCGCGCGATTGTCAAAACCCCACAATGTCCACAACCATCACAACCACCACAGCCCCTTCATTCCTCAACCTTCCTTCTGAGCTCCGCCTCAAAATATGGTCTAACCTTCTCCCCGGCCCTCGTACCCTTCCAATCCGCTATTCTCGAGTCAATAAATCCTATTTTAGTCCTATTCCCCCTTCAATCCTCCTATCTATCTCCTCCGAAACCCGTACTCTATTCCTCGAACACTATGTCCTCCTCCATCTCAATCCCTCCTACAACTCCACAATATACATAAATTTCTCCCTGGACACGCTTTGTTTTGACCACGAAGAATGTTCAGCAGTAGGAGATTTGGCTTTGGATTTTAAGAATTGTGCGCAGAGCAGTTTAATTCAACGGGTGGATATTGATGTGCATTTATGGGAGATCTTAAGACTATTTCGATTCGATGCTCTTTCCGAGATTAAATATTTACACGGGTTGCGGAATTTGACGTTGTTTATGAGGCGGTATGAGGAGGAGCAGCAGTGTTATGGAGAAGCTTTTGAGAGGAGTAGATTGGCGAGGAGTAGGGAATTGCTGGCTGGTAGGATGTTGTTTGAGGGACAAACGACGGATAGAGAAATTGCTCAGTGTCAGTGGTATGTACAAATGGTGAAGTGGGAGGTGGAACATGGGGATGATGAGTGGATTAAGGGGAAGCCGAGTGTGCAGATGTGGATAATATGAGGGGAAGGAGTTTGATATGACGAATACGAATAATTGATTGGGAATTTTCCAATGGAGCTTCCGCAGTTGAAGATTCAGCTCATCTCTGAACGCATACTTCC
The DNA here is from genome assembly GCF_000146945.2 of Sclerotinia sclerotiorum 1980 UF-70. NCBI lineage: Eukaryota > Fungi > Ascomycota > Leotiomycetes > Helotiales > Sclerotiniaceae > Sclerotinia > Sclerotinia sclerotiorum. The sequence continues at coordinate 1,167,406 of NW_001820832.1, forward strand.
TGGATTGATATCATCACACGGAAGAGGTTCATCTTGGGTATTTAGGACTCACAAAGTACGAGAGGGCTTGTTCGAATAATGTTTATCTAATAGAGGATGACTTGATAGAAGTGAGCGCTGGGTGTGGTGTCCTAGTGGACACCTATAAACAAGGACTTTAGCTCAATTCCATGTATAGTAGGACCTCATGATACGGAACTGAAAATTTTGTTTAATTAAAATTAGTTATTAAGAGATATCTGAATGATACATAATAGCAATATGAATATTGTATAATGATCTAAGTTTCAATTTTTGATATTTCCGAAAATAATTCTGCAATGATTCCTTGTGAGAATATCAAAATTTATTTTCTATTTCGATTTATATCGGATTTGATGCTTTAAACTTTGCGAATAATGATTATAAATAAGAGCCAGAAGAGTCAGCTATACATGATATGAAGAGGCACTAAACCTAAAAAAGAATCGAATATTATCAAACGAATGACCTGTGTACCGGTATCGCCAAGAGGCTAAGCTTTTCCGTCAAAGTTCGGTATTAAGCAAGTTTTAGTGTATAATTCATCGTCTGTCTAATCGTCCTCCTCATCCATTCCTTCTTATATCGCCACCTTCCCCCCCCTCCTTTTCTTCGTTCTGCTTTGAAGCTGATCTTATCAATGAGCATCATCACTAACATCATCTTCATATTCGTCTTCATCATTACCTAGACTACCCTTACTCCGTTTGTATATCAATTCCTCAATCATAAATTCATAATATCAAACCTCATTTTCTAACCACAATACATGACATTCTGCTATCAAATGGGATGCCCCGAAAAGTTTGTATTTGATAACTCTCTATGACGATTTTGAGTCACTTCGTGTGCTGTGCTGTTATTTGATTTGACTTGACTGATGATGGGAAGAGTATAGGAGAATAAGATATAGGTGATGGGTATTGGGCTTGCTGCTTCCTTGTTACTTCTAGGTTTTACACCGAGTGGTGGGTAAATTAGAGGGAGGTCAAATCATCTCGAATTCTACTGTACTACTCGGACTGGAGGTGTGATGCAATTGTGTTGTTACTTATAAGTTGGTCTTCTGGTCGATAGAGGTCTTTTATATTGGGAATAATAAGCATTTCGTGCATATCAAACAATAAATCATAGCAGGAGCCCATGCGTTGGTTAGCGCACTCGCTGATGGTGCAGAATAGATAGATTATGAAGCTGCCGAACTAGTTTTTTGAAAGTTAGGAAAGATAGCGGCGACGTCGACGATGCATTATTGCTGGTAAAAATCGGATTTTATTGGGTTTCTTGAGACCAGAAAGAGCATCAGATTGAATTGATTGATTCTCTAGCTAAGCAGTTAAGCTGCGAGTATATATTAAAAAAATGAAGGAATAGGGTTAGGTATTCGGCCTTCGGAATTAAAGTGCTTTGAAATCAAAATATTGAAAGCAAACAAACAGTATACCAAAAAGGAAAGAATGAATTAAAAGTTGAGTTTTGTTTGCTCCTTATATGCATCATGCAATATATATGCATATGCTGCCAAGATCCCAGGAGGTCAACAGTTTATCCCTATCCGAGAGTATCTCCTTTGGTAATCCATGTACTGCAATGACCTCTTTAAGGAATATAGCTGTTAGGGTTTCTGCAGTTAAAGTGGTTTTGTATAGTACTAATATTATATATTTGGTTAATCGGTCTATGATAATTAGGAGATAGTCGTATTCTACTTCTGTCGTTGGATCTTTGGATTTAGGTAATGATCTTATGAAATCCTATGATATTGATTTCTATAGTGATGATAGTATTTCGGTTGTATGTATCTGTCTGTAGGGGGCATAGCAGGAAGCCTTGTTCCTGATACATATATTACACTCTGTGATTACTTTATTGATTATGGTTCGGAGTCCTGGACTCCAATATTATCTTTTAATTCTTAAATACATCCTTTGTACTCCTTGATATCTATAAGTTGGCAATATATATTGTTCTTCGATGAATTCGGGAGCAATGCTACTTGGTAGCTATATTTTCCCTACTATCCGTATCAATCCGTCAACGGTTACTGGTGGCTCGGGCTATTTGACATCTTCCTTGTTCTGTTGTACCTTTATGAATTTGTTTCTTCAGACTTCCGTTAGTTTATTTTCTAAAACGACGATTTCTGTTAGATTCGGAACGAGATCCCCATTTGGTAATGCCTTTAGGATTGCTGTCTCCTAGTAGGTCTTATCATCCTCGTAACCTGGTGGCCTACTCAGTGCGTTTGCTCTTGCATTATCTTTGCCTTTGATATGTTTGATTATTAAATCAAAATTGGCCAATTCCTCAGCTCATCGAGCTAGTCTACGATTATCCAGGACCTTAGTGATAGTAAAGGTTCGTAGGTTCATATAATCAGTATAGATGATTACTGGGAATTTAGCCTTTTAGAGGTAGATCCTCCAATGTTTCAATGATTTGACTATAGCCATAAGTTCCTTCTTATAAATATTGTAATTTTGTTCTGTTTTATTTATCTTGCTGGAATAATAAGCGATTAGGTGCAGTTTCCCGTTGTTGTCTCTCTGGAGATGGACTCCTGCTATACAGGTATCGGAAGCGTTTGTCTCGATGATGCTCTCCCGATTGTTATGATAATTATACAATATAGGTTCCCTAGTGAATCTATCCTTGATTTCTTGAAAGGCTTGCTTCATTTTCTTATTCCAGACGAATCCCACACCCTTCTTTGTCATCTCCATAAATGGTTCTACCATTTTGGAAAAGTCTTTGATGAATACTCGACAAAAGTTGGCGAACCCTAGTATGATTTGCATATCCTTGACATTTCTAGGTCGTTCCCAATTCTTTACTTTCTCAGTTTTCTCCGGATCTATGCTCATTTGTCTTGGTTCTATAATATATCCCAGGAAGGTTACCTTTTTGATACTAAACTCGTATTTCGATAACTTGAGTCGTGAATCGACCTTCCTAAATGCCTCAAATACCTTAATGATATATCCTTTATACTTCTCTACCTTCTAGGAGAAGACTAGGATATCATCCAAGTAACAGATTACAAATGAACTAAATTCTTTGAGTATTTCGTTGTTTTGTCGTTGGCATATGGCAGGTGCATTTGTTAGTCCGAACAGCATGACAGTGTATTCCTATAGCCCAGAAGGTAGTATAAAGGCAATCTTCCATTCATGCCCTTCCTTGATTCATATCAAATTGAAAGCATTTCTCTGATCCAATTTAGTGTAAATCACTGCCTTGCTCAATTTATCCCTTAGCTCTTAAGCTTTGAATATTGGATACACATCCCTAATAATCCCATCGTTTACTCGACGATAGTCCCCGCAAGGTCGACCATTCAGGTCTCCCTTCTTGAACGCTAACAATACATTGGCTGCGTAAGGGGACTTGGATTTCCTAATCCATCCTTTCTTCTTAGTTTTAGATCTGTATTCTTCCTATATTCTCAGAGTACTGGGGTTATATGATCTCAACTTCTCGACCAGAGGTACAAATCCCTCTTTGAAATTGATCTCATAATCCCAAGGTTTATGTTCTGGCAGGGCTCTCAAATCCTGCAGGTCTTCGAACAGCTTGGCGAACTTTCTATACTGCACTAGAATCTCTTTTGCATTGGTCTTGTCGACCAGTGGAGGATCCGTGGCTGTTATAGCATAGTATCCAGCCTTCTCAAAAATCTATTCCTTCAGGCTATATAATCATTCATTCTTATATCTGTAACGATCGAATATAAAGGTATCCTTTACCCAATCAATGTTTGGATTATGCCTCTTAATCCAAGGGGTTCCTAAGACAATTGCATGTCTGCCCAACGGTACTAAGTCCATTTTGACTTGCTCGGTGTACCCTCCTAGCATGATCATTTTGATGGCGCTAGTTTGTCTATGTACCCAACCATCTACTCCGATCTTCTTGCCTCCCAACAGTATCAGCTGATAGGGGTGCTCTTTTGGCTCGATGGGGATCCCATTTTCTTTGGCAAAGTCGGGATCTATAAATATTCCCATAGCTCCTGAATCGATCAGGGCCTTGACTTCCTGATTCTCCAGGTTGACTTCTATGATTAATTGTCCAATCTCTCGGAAGCTACCCTCTAGGGCACCCGCTTCTCGGGATCCCAGTTTCTTGGTTCCAAATCTTACTTGTTTCTTGCCCTTCGCGGCGAAAGGCTTTTTCTGGGAACAATCCCTAAACATATGTCCGCTTTTCCCATAGGTGAAGCATAGGTTGTTTTCCCTGCGTCTCTTTTTCTCTTCAACGCTAAGTCCATTTGGTTTTTGGTGGCGTTCAGCTCCGTCCAATTCCATTGGATCGCTGGTATCATCGTATCTGTTCTGGCGCTGATGTTTTGGAAACTTTCTACTCTCTTGAGTGATTCCCTTTTTCTCCATTCGTTGTTCATAAAAACGATTGTCAATTAGGATAGAGATCTCGATTAACTCGGAAAGGTTTGGCGGTTTCGGAGCTCTAGCTAGCTCGCCCTTGATGATATCCTTGAGTCCCTTATAGAACTGGGATCTAAGATAGTCATCATTCCATGTAATACGCCCGGCTTATTGTTGGAATTTAGTAGTGTAGGCTGTAATTGACCCTGTCTGCTTAAGTTGTCGTAATGTTCTCTCAGCCATATGATCGGGGTCAACTTCCTCGAAAGCTCTATTGAATCCTTGTCTGAATGATTCGTAAGTATTGAAGAGGCCGTGTGTCTCAGGTTTCATGTTTTCATTGAGTTGGTCGTCGGTTGTCTTAATCATTAAATCATTGAAGAAAGGTTCGATCCAATTAAACGTAGTTCCTCGGAAGAACAAGATCAACCACAAGATCCTTTGCATTTGTGTCAAGAAGAGGTGTCCATTGAAGGCGTAGTAAAGATCAGCTTGTGCGACAAAAGCTCGATGCTTGCTACGATCTCCGTGGAACAAGTCAGGGGTGGATACCTGGGTTGCTCGTCTCGGCTCTATGGTGGCGGCGGCCTGCTTTAGGGCCCCGATGGAAGTAAAGGAAACTAATTCGGTGGATTGCTGACTGGAATCCATCGTAATTTATATAGCTTAACTGTAACAATGCTCAAAATGTAACGATACTGTACTAAAAACAGCGATTACCTAAGGTTTATCGATTGATAATTATGGATTAAGGCTTTATTACTGGTATTCACTTGAAAATGAATTCGTTACTAGATCAAGTAGAATGTAAATAAACTAATTGATAACTAAGTTGAGCACGAAGCTCCTAAACTATGAAACTACTCTGATTATATAATGAACGATAAAGGGAGCCCTTAGGAGCTTTCTGGCTCCTCAGGGCTCCTGGAGCTCTAGGAGCTTTGAGGGCTCCTAGGGCTCTTTATCACATGATTTCTGATGGTGCATGCGCATACGATCTTCAGGTGACCAAGATCACATACTAATTCGATGAAATCTGATCGTGTTTGCACAAGGCCTAAGCTCTCCTAACTAATCAGTTTGCTACCATCGTAACACCATCAATCCTAATGGTGAATCGTGACAATAATAGATTAGAAATTTAAATTTTAAATTACATAGAAAATCTTTTATTGATATTTTTAGATTTTTCAAAGGTTAAAAATTAGAATATTTTGATTAATAAAATTTCTGTAAATTTTTTTCTAAAATAAGTTGATCTATTCAATCAATTATAATATAAATATTTGAAAAACTTTTATAATTGATTTTTGTTAAAGTGAATGGTTCCTGCGTAGCACGTGCACAGGGCACTAGTCCTATTAGGACTAGATTGAGAAGCTCTCTGTAGGAGAGCTTCGCACTTCTATAGAACTATGATTATGAGTGATTAATATAAAAGGCCAATATAGCCTCAGTTCTGCCCTATCAGCTTCCCACTATTCCCTGTGTAAGGTCATTCCTTTTAATAATTTTTAATAATTTTTTTTGAAAAGTTATTTCAAATTTTGATATTTTTCAAATTTGTACATAAATCCTATATAAATGTTACGAGGTTTGCCGTCTAGATCACGTGGAAGTGCTCTAGGCTCTCGAGATGGTTTATAACTAGGCGTTAAGCAGGGACTTAAGTAATGACAATGATGTAATTCGTAACTAATAGTAGAGTATACTAAATGATTGATCTTGAGCATAAAGCTCTACAAAAAGAAATTCATATTGAATATATAGACCTTTATACTCCTTAGATCACCTTGGATCACCAGTGATCCTGAGTGATCCAGTATACCTGTTCATATACTCTGATGATGCGTGCATATGAGTTCTTAGAGTGACCGAAATTTCATAGTAAATTGAGCGAATCGAAACCGATTTGCATATGGCCCAAGATTACGAAAACGAGTCAGCTGTTACCATTGTAACACTAGACTTAATTCAAAAAAATAGACAAACATCAACGACACCACATCATTGTGTTTATGATAAACCTGCAGTGACCTATGCAATACATAGTTGGAGCATTCTTTTGGCACTCCAAAATATTAAAAATCATCTCTCAATACTTGATACTCTTCCCTAGCATCAGTTCGTCCCAGCTAATCATCGGGACCGACTAAAGGAGAAATATCATCAAACTTCCCGCTTAGGAAATTAGGAAGTCATCTACTCCTCAGACCACTTCTTTGAAGCAACATGGAATATAACAATTCTCGGCATATCACCGGTACTCGTACTCGTACTCCGTTCAGATACCTACCTACATCAATTGTTAAGATCAGACTTAATTTGTTTCCATATAAGTACCGCCAAGACTTTCGGTACCGAAACTCTGCAAGAAAGGCAATGCGGAGCCCCCACAATTATTCTCGCGTGGAACTTTCAAATGCCCCCCTTTTTCTTATATTATAATTTTTAGATTCGTAATGCATTACGATGATACGACGATGGTGTCCTTTGGCGGTATTATCCGCTTCGCGCAGTCGGATTAAGCTTTAGGTTAAGTGTCTCTGTAAATCCAAACTGTCTGATTGTTTATGTTTCGAATCCGCCGATTTGATATGCGCTGATGTTAATTCTTTGTCTCTGTATCTGGATAACTGGATATCTTGTATGCATGCAGCAGCATATAGCAGGGGAGTACGTACCACCTCTACTGTGATATTCTGACGAACAACAGAGGATTAGCTAGGGTTCCAGGGTCTCGCTCCTTCAATGCCCTCGAATGTGTAAATACAACCCAGTGGTTTTCTTTACTTCAACGCGGCATATCCACAATACCTCAATCAGTACTCTCGATCCCGCATATAGTCTGCACGGTACTTACAGAATGCCACAAGCGCCAGCAGTGCCATACTGTCGAACAGGTTAAAGCTTCAAGTATAAGAAGTTCCAATCGTTCTTACATTTCTCATCTACTCATCCTGCCATCCATCAGCTCATCTCTTGTAAACCACATTTCGAACTTCCATCGGACCCAATAATCATAATGAAGATCTCGCAGACTACCTTCCTCGCCTCAGGTTTGGCATCAATTGCCTCAGCTCAGGATACAACCTGTAGCACCTCAAGCCTCAATACTACAGCCTCCACTTGGACTGTCGCAGAAACCGACACCATCTTCAGCATCGCTGCCGCCACCAACCGTGGTGTTTGTGATATTGCACGTGCCAGCAGAATGCCAGATGCTGAATACATCGATACGGGTATGGTACTTATCATTCCCGCTCAAGTCTGCAATCCCGACGACGAGTCCTGTCTCCTCACTGCCTCGAACGATACCACCTTATGTGTATATGGAGGACCTCACACATACACCACTGTGCGCAATGATACTATCACCAAGATCGCTACGAAATTCAACGTTGATGTTTCGGTGCTCTCAACCAATACTACTACTGGCATGCTCAAGGTTTCATCGGTCGATGAGATTATTACAGCTGGAACTCTGATGAAGGTGCCTCAATGCAGCCCTTCTGAGTGTACTGTTCAGCCAATTCAGTTCACCTATGGTGTGTATAAGGATTTGGCTGAGAAGTATCATACTACCGTTGGACAGCTGTTTGGATTCAACACTGGATATCGGTACAGTGATTCTGTTGAGTCTCTTTCACCTGTTCTTACGATACCTATGAATTGCAAGCCGCTTTCCGATAATATCACTGTTATCTCATAAGACACTTATGAGTGGAGGGGCTCTGAGTGGGTTATGAAGTATATGGGCGTAGAAGGATGTCTGGTGAGGAGTGTATTGAGCAGTAGGGTGATGGTTTTCGTGGGTAATAACGTGGCTTTGCTATTACCACGTTATCATACCCTGATGCAATGTTAGTGATAATTTTGGGGATATGATGAATAGACTGTTCCATTCTATACTAAGTAGGAATATGATATAGATGCTGTCAAAGAAAATGTGCTTTTGTCTTTGGTGTTATGCAGTTAAAAAAGTTCACATGCATCCATCCACCTCTCACCGAGGAAACATTCCATCGTCATGCCATGAAAACAGGATCGTGACTGGAAAACTTTCGGTCTTTCTTCCAACGCATTTGGTTCCACCAAATGACTCAATGCTAGCTCTGTAAAAGCATAAATAGTGAATCAAATTGGTCATATAGTCGTAGTCAAAAGTTCCGAAGCGCAAATTATCTGCCCTGTGTAATCTAGCGATGGACGAAATAACTGCACACCCACAGAATAAGAAACTATTCATAGAAGTTGCCTAGATTTAGTAACAGGGCAATCTAGGTAAATTTTCTTCTCTCCGTGATGTTCAAAGTTCATGAATGATCTAGATCGGACACTTTAATGCCGACGTATTCAGAGAAAAGGGCTTTGTGCATCATTAGAATCTTGCGGTATCTTGACGACCACTTAGTTCCGTAAACTGGAGGTTTATGATCGCAAGTCCGCTTGCTCGTTTGGAGAATAATTTTTTGTTGGCTCTGTCTAGCAAAACTTAGAGCTTGAATTCATCAACATTGTCTTCTTACTTCATATATGAAAGGCAGCAAGCCATACAAGTGCACTATCCATCCAGCGGTGTATATCGGTAGCATCTTGGAAGCCATTTCTGCCAGCACTAATACCATCGTCCAATTCTTCTTCATCCAATTCTTCTAGGTCAAGGTCAATCCATGAGTGCCGGTAAATATCCTGCTCACATCGTGGATAGCCCGTCACTCGCAGCCATTCAAAGATACTTCGAGTTGCTAACTCTGACAATAATTCAGACTTCAGTTCCCTGTCCTTCCGCACCTCTGAAACGACATCATCTGAATTGATGGATATTCTTGCAAACTCTATCTCGGTGTTAAAACCACGGTCTATGGAGCTTTTCCCATCGACCAGCTCCCAAGACCAACCTAGATATTGCAATTAACGCCCTGGACATTTTGCGTGCTGGCGAACTTCGATCTCAGTATCACAAAGTAACGTAGTGCCAAACGGCTTCCAAGGACAAACAGGGACTCTCGAATGACCCTCAGACTCCATGAGATAGAGTAAGCGGCACTCGTCGGAACGAGATATTTCGTTATTACTAATAGCACACGGTGTTGGAGGCCTGGCAAGAACAAATGAATGTGTAGTTGATGTCCAAGCAGAGGCATGAAATTCGACAGATAATAATCCATTGCGAACGTACGGGAGGATGATTTGCGCCATTTCACTGATAATAGCGCCTAGCCATAGTGACGCAAGTTTGGTTTGGCGTTTACCCATGATCATAGCCAGCGCTCCATAATCGCCTCTTTGAACGATTGGGTCAATGATCGAGAATATTGGTTCTAACCATGGACTAACTAGGTTACAAGAAACTTCAGGATCAAAAAATGAGCCGCAGAGGAGCGACTGCATCCCGCGACAATCGCAGCTTAAGGTCATATAGTAAGGCAGAAGTTTACCTTCTTCAAAAACAATCTCTGTCTCCAGTCTTGTCGGTGAGAATGGCGGCATGCTTGGGTAGATAGGAGTCGGCGGTAATGCTAGAGACATTGTCTTGCTTGCAATAGGATAGGAGTTAAGTTTCGGCAACGATAGCGTCGCATTCATGTTGCTGAGAAATGGAAAAGTCAAAGTTACAGCTAAAGCTGCGGAAGATTGACTGCGAGTGTTATGAAGGACACAGAAGTCGGAGAGAAACGGTAGGGCCTGCTCGGATGAGGGCGGCATGGCTGTCTCAGAGTACGATTTTTGATATTGTGCTGTCCTTCGAAGCTTAAATCTCCGGGTAGCAGCAATGGAAATAGACCACGGCGAGCGATAGACTTTGCTATCTCGAGTAATTGTCGCCCGCCAGCCTTCACCGTTGGCTAAAGGTGCAGTCCACCATCGCGCAGCATCATCATCTATATCACCGAGATCAACCGCAAGGTCATCAGGTAAGTCTTCATCGCCGTCGCGCACCCATTTAGCTTGGGAACACAAATAGTATATCTGGTCACATTTCTTGGCCGGCGCGGGTCCGGTGCCCTTAGACTGTTGCATTTCCACCCAGAGCGCTGATAAAATGTATGCGCAAGCAAATGATATAATAGCGAGGCAGTTGCCTCCCTCAGGACTCTCTTGTTCGCCTTGAACCCCCGGCCAATCGGAGAAGGGGGATTCATCCGCAAAACAACACCGCGTTGAACTTTGGAGGCCAAGAAGTAGCTGGTGGTGCATGATCTTCTCTTTAAGAGAGCAGCCACCTTCAGATATACACCATGTTGAGCATCCGTTGAAGTATAGCGCGGAATCATTGCTGGTTGATTCAGAGTGTCTAAGCTTGAATCGAGGGGATCCGCAGTCTTTAGAGAAGCCATTCGCTAGGAATGCTGGAACTCTGCCAAGGACGTTTCGAAGTAAGACGCAGTCCGGTTGGAGCCCATCTTGAGGGTTCGTCTTTGCAGTACAAGACAGCCATGTATGGTAGCTTCTTGCTAGCATGCGTTCCGTTTCCGCTTGGCTTAGTCGAAGAGCATCTTGTACGACCATCTAAGCTGGAACATATTGGTGTTCGTAGTGTTGTGATGAAAGAATTCTGGAAAGCAATACACAGACCTTCGATGGTGATAAGAAAAATTGACGCTACAGAATGGAAAGTACGAATAAGTTGAATGGTGAAGTGACATGCATATGAACACCCTAAGGATGGTCAAGTTTCTTTTGAGGATGTATCACGCGATATTGATTCCCTTTAGAAAAGTTCATCTGCCTAATTAGGTTACTGCCTTTCAGCATTCAAAGCTCAATACTAGGTAGTCTACTTTCAATTCGAAAGTACCATAATGACGGAACTCGCTGAGATGTACATGTCTCCTAATTAGGCTTAGGCGTTCAGCGGCCCGTGGATTTTTCTACGCATCTCCCCATTTCCCCAAGATGATCCCGAAATCGATCCGAATAGTGGCCCTCCCTCCTATTTGATCCTACGAGCGAAATCACAACACTCTCGTTTGCGCTGTGACTAATTATTTCCACGATCCCATTCATATGGATGTGTGGTGAATATATTTAATTTTAGTGTCATAAATAATCATCTAATAAACACAAATAAGCAAGTTGGCGCAGTGGAAGCGCGCCGGGCTCATAACCCGGAGGTCCCCAGATCGAAACTGGGACTTGCTAACGTGCGAAAATTTAATTTTTTGCCTTTTCGATCGATTCCCAGTATTCTTCTTTCCGCCAGGAGGTTGGAGAAGATATTTGCTACAGGACCGCCCCTTTTGCTGATAATCCTTTTTTTTTTTAAAAAAAAAAAAAGATATCAAGAAGTGGATACTACCGATAAGGAAACATGCTAAGCTTAACCCTGATCTGCCCCCCTTCAGGTAATCCTCTCGGAAAATGAGCCGGATCGGGATACATACAATAATCCGTAAATGCCCCACCCTCAAACCTTCTCTGCTTTATTTGCAGCAGCTTCACGATTTGACAACTACACAGAATGCAGCCATCGGAGTTCCTGTAAACATCATGTTTAAAAGATTTTCAGGTATTACAAGTTATAACTCACTATATTAGTGTGGTTGGCATGAGATGAAACAGAGTCATCCAGTAAGAATATGAGTCTGGTTCAAGGGATATCAAGTGGTGAGTGTTTGGCGGAAAGCATTTTGCCCTCAAGCCGCCGAAACTTTTTGCCATTTGTTTGAAGAATGAAAGCTCATCACATCTGTGCCGTGGGACTAAGTAGCCATGGCTAGCGTTTCTATTTCCACCAACCTCCTTATCCTCCTACCTTAATTACAATTGTAATCACACACAAAATACTGGTTTCATCACTATGATTTTGTCTCTTATTTGATTTCTTTGACTACCGACTTCTACCTAATATTACAGTCTCTGCTACTCAGTTTATGGTTCATTTAATGACAGGTCCAAACATGTACTGTACTACCAAGTTCAACCTCTGCTTTACTATCTTTTTGCACATCAAACCATACTCCAACTATCCAGGGAAACCCCAAAAAAACCCCGACAAAAACAAATCCGAGGTCAACTAAAGTCCAGACTGAAGCAAACCCTGAACGAAAAGGAACTCCGCAACCAGAATCTGCATGAGCTCCACCCTGATATCATTGACGCCTATTTTCAAACAGCATCTTGACTTGGAATCACTCCCCACTCGGCAAATGGAATTCTAGAATGGAAAACAGCAATCCATCTAATTTTTCGTCGGTGGTTCTTCAGGAGGCTGGTTATCACCACAAACCCGTCCTTACTGAGGTTTGCAGCCCCAACTAGAACATTGTGCTCTGCCGTTTACTTCTTTACTTGTGTGGGTTTGACTTGTACAAATAAATTGAAAGTAGTTAATGTTGTGTTCCCAAGTGGTAGCGAGTAAACTGGGAACAGGGCCCTGTATGGTAGTACTAGTGCCATCATTTCTAGGCTCGTCCAAGCCCGCATTGTCGAAGTATGAAGCCCGTGCCTGGTAGATAATTTTCTTGCTGTTGTCAAGTAGGGTTATATTGCATACAAGTCGTTGGTTTGCGGGTTACAGTTTTTCTTTTTGATTATATGAAAGCAAAATGTGCCTGTAGCCTAAATTGAATGTAGGAGGGCGGTGGGTATTCATCAGGCGACCCGGGCATTGACTAGTGAGGAGGTGGATGAGCCGCCGAGGAAACTTAGAGAGGCGATGGTGATTAAAGGGCATGCAGAGACGAGCATTTTTGATGCTTGGGATGTTGGTGAAAGTCGCGAGTTTTAAGTCTTTCGTTGTTGTGTATAGAGGCTTTTACCGAATTAGGTGTTTACTATATTCTGGTATTCCAGGTATGGTTTCGAACATCTAATATCTTGAGAGCAGCAAGGAAAAGTCTTAGAAGAGTCATATCTCATATACTTCACTTACTTACTACCCGATCTTACAGGTAATTAATCGTCCTCGGAAGATATTGAATCGATCTCTAAATCTTTCGAAATGAAATTAATACTTTCTGTGGAAGTAGGGTCATGGCCCCCTCCCATACGCTCAAAGTTACTTATAGATTGACCTGACTGCTTGATGGGTAAGAACAAAAAGATGTCAGTACCTCACAGCTCGTCGGCGGGCCTATGAATTCGGTAGATGGATGACTAAGGTTGATTAACTCTCATAACGTTGAAGCTGAAAAGAGTTGCGCTTCGCCTAAAATAGACTAGTCCCTCTGACGCGCAACAATTCCAACCTTACAAAATTCATTCTAGGCCTTGAAATTCGTGACAATATCTTAAACAATGTTCACAAACGCCAATACAAATAGTAGAGAGTATCATAATGGTGGCGTTGGAAAACAACTTTGGTCGAATCTGCCTCTTGAGATATGGACCAACGTTGGGGAGCAGGTATTTCTTCCGAAAAGCTTCTGTCTCTCCACCCGTGTACGATGCACACTTTACAATTCTTCAAACATCTAGGAGCTATCACCCAGACCTGTAAATTCTTCTCAGATATCTTCATGCCAATACTTTATTCTCGAAGAATTATCTGCGTCGATGAACCCTGACAATCAAACCTCCCTGTCGTCAACAATCACAGCATCCTTACAAGTACTCTTATCCATGCGAAGGACTTGGAGTTCCACTTAACCAAAAGCATCATGCTTTTAGATGGTATTACCGGGTATGAAGGACTCAATGAATTCGTTGCAAAAGTCTTGAATAAGACACCAAATCTTCGATCTTTCCGGTAGGTCACGAAGCCTCGGCATTCTTAACTAAATCTACAGCATCCCCTAATAACGTTGAAGAGTCTAGACATATGTGCTCTGTGAAGCCTCGCAGGCATGCCTCGACATGCAAATGATCGAACAAGGTTCAGATATCAACATTTGTAATCAAATCTATTTTGTGTTCCCTTGGTTGTGCATTCACGTCGTGGTATATACTCCTTTGTGCATCGACCATAATTATACTGACGAATGCATTCCAGATGGTCTGATCAGAGTTTGCCAGGTAGCAGCCTCCAAAGTCTCACTTTGCAAGAACGGGGTAATATGGAAAAGTTGGGAAAATATCCAAAGCTTAAACATCTATGGATTGAGTTCTCTACTGATCTTGCCGAGAAAAAATATGCCAAAGCCAATCGCTGGTGTTCCTTGGAGGGTTTTTGCAACTTGACATCCCTTGATCTTCACAACCTTTATGGTAATAATTCTCACATAACAGATGAACTTGCCCAATGCCTAGTCAACTGTCCGAACCTAAAACCCTTAGGGTTAAGCCTAGGGTCTCATTTTGATTGGAAAACGTTTGGTGGTCCGGTCGTCAAAGATGAAACCGACAATTTTCTGGAACAACCGTGCTCGCTCTACGCAGGTCGTTACGATAGCCGCCCCTTAGATCTCCATAAACTACGCTTAGGATTTGGAGCATCTCCTTATGCATCCAAGATGAAAGATAATCAAAATTATCTCGAAAACCTTGTCTGCTTAAAAGGATTGCTATCCCTGGAGTTTTACAATGGTTTCTGGGTTGAACACCCTAAAGGTGTGCCAAAAGATGTCTTACCTATTGATTTTCAGCTTTTGGAAGGGTACGAATCACTCACTCATCTTTCGATGACTGCATTAGAAGACGATGTCATGATTGGCTAACCAATAGAAAACGATTCTCGATTCGGGCAATGTCAACTGCGAGTTATTCCCATCTCTCGGATGAGATATCTTTTAAATTAGATCTTCCAAATCTTTCAACACTGGTCACTCACACATCATACAATCAAGCACCTAGACCCGTGAACGAAGATGGAGATGTTCCTCCTTTGGATCCTTCTTCCGTGCTACACTACGCTCTTTCGAAGTATACCATTCTGGATAATCTTCTGAACAAGGGTTCACAGCTTACTAAACTTACGTTGTGTATTCATAACGGGACTCAATGGGTATGTAGGTTCTTCATTGGCTCATTTGTAGAAACTAACCTTGGTAGGATCATTTCCGTAGTCATCCCTCGTTGTCCTTCAGGGATGCGACAAATAATCCGGATATAGCGTATTACTATGCACAGGAAATATCTAAATCATGCCAAACTTTAAGATATGTCATGATTTCTCTCTCCCTCAAACCACCCACTACTTAGGAAATCATACCAGATGGTGATGATTTCCGAGATCGGCGATTTCAAACATTGAGTGTCGACGAGTTAAATACATTTGAACTATTCTCCCATGACTTTGATAAATTAGAAAAGCCAACAGGTCTTTCTCTAGAATCTCAGTGGGAAAAAACACGATCATATCCATATCTACGATGGGTTCCGCATGATGCCTATGATGAGAATTTTGATACTAGCCCTGATGACTCTAGTTGAGTCATTACCAAACTACAAACCCAAGCGAAATCCAAAATGGCTGGGCCTCCCAACGAACGTCCTGCGAACGCCTGAAGGATATATGTGGTCGGAAGTTTTATGAAATAGATGAAGAGAAAAGGAAAATCATGCGACAGGAAGATTATGCTACTAGATACGGATGGCCTTATTATTTTTCAATTTTCCGATTATTTTATTCCGGAGTTCCTGGATCTAGATATAAATCTACTTTGGTCGATGAAATTTAAGGCAGGCCTTCATTTTTCGAAGCGTCGTAAGCTGGAAGAATGCGAACATAGGAGCAGATTTTGTCGGCTATGAAAGGGCGGGGGGGAGAGGTCCGCCGACTCAACATACAATGTATAGTGTTCGGAGACTTTCGAGATGTTCGTGTTTGGCTGTCATGGCTTGTATGAAACCAGGGAAAAGGACAACAGCCCGACAGAAATATAGGTTGAGAATATGAGTGGCAAGCTCGAGATTGGACAGGAAGTTTGCGGAACCAAGGATGGGAGGCATGTTCCAATAGTAAGTAGGTTATTGCTGTCATGTAGAATAGACTGATTAACGTGGTTTATCAGGACCCTGTACACTTTTACCTCAATTATTACCTTTCAACTTCAACACACGATTTATCAATATTTAATTATATAAACTACTTCAAAAGAAGCTTGAATCAATTTAGCTATTGAGGCTATTTATATATCTCAAAATTTGAGTATTCGGAAAGCTGCAAAATTCTATAATATACCTTATACTACCTTTACCTCTAAAATGAATAGAATTCTGCCTGTTACTGAACATCGATCAGCAAATCATAAAATGACAGAATTGAAGGAGAAATCACTTCTTTAATATATATTGGATATAGATGAAAGAGGGTTTAGTTCTCGAATAAATGATATGGAAAATATAGCGAATTATATACTCGAAATATAGGGTGCGAAGAAGATTGGAAAGTTCTAAACTCATTGTTTTGTGAAACGATATATAGAATTAAAGATGTGTTTTAATTATATTTATGATTTTCAAAAAGCTTTTTGTAAAGATTTAGAGCTTATTGAAAGATGATTTCGATTGGTATTGAATATATAGGCCAAATATAGTATTCTGGATTGCGATTTTTATAATTTCGATGAGACAGACTTTATAATGGGACAAATATTACTATATATAATAGTTATTAAAGTTGATTGATATAGAAAAAGCAAAGTTATATAATTAAGTAATTGAGAATGAACTATAGC
This sequence comes from Sclerotinia sclerotiorum 1980 UF-70, assembly GCF_000146945.2. Taxonomy (NCBI): domain Eukaryota; kingdom Fungi; phylum Ascomycota; class Leotiomycetes; order Helotiales; family Sclerotiniaceae; genus Sclerotinia; species Sclerotinia sclerotiorum. The sequence continues at coordinate 1,184,375 of NW_001820832.1, forward strand.
GATTATTTGTATTGATGGAGAAGATTATAATATACTTTTGTTTTTGATAGTAAAAGACGAATATCATCTTTTAAATTGATATACCAAAGGTGATTTACTATATGATTGGCTAATTAAACCTATTATCAATGAATGAATAGATAATGAGACAGGTCTTGAATGGATTAAATATTTCAATAAATATATTGAAAGTAGGAAAGTGAGTAGATATCGAATGTTAGTATTTGATGGGTATGAAAGTTATAAATCGCCAGCATTTCAAGAATACTATAAAGAATATAATATTATATTATTTAGTTTATCATTTTATTCTTTGTATTTAACTCAATTATTCAATATCAGTTGTTTTAGTCCTTTAAAATATTTATATAATCGATAAATCGAGAACTTTATTAAGGTGTATATTACTCATATTATCAAAACCGAATTCTTTCAAATCTTCAAAATTGTATATATCGAAGTAATATCTATATCAAATGGTAAAGCTGGGTTCCGCGGAGTTGGGCTAATCCTATTTAATCCGGAAATTGTACTTTCAAAACTAGATATTCGAATAAGAACTTTATCAAATAGATCAATATCAATTGATCCTGATATATAACAATCTCAAATACTTTACAATCCAATTGAAGTTCTTTCTTAATCCATTTTAATGAAAAATCGTATTGCTTGGCATCAAGAGAATTCATCTACTCCAATATTTAAAACAATTGTAGCTTTAGCTAAAGGTATAGAGCTCTTAGCTTATACAAATACACTTTTAGCTATTGAGGTTCATAATCTCTGCAAAGCAAATGAAGTACTTAATAAACGCCGGAGAGCTAGAAAAGCTTTAATACAAAAAGGAAGAGCACTTTCAGTAGAAGATGGGCATGATATATTAGAATAAGAGAATGTAGAAGATCAGATACGATGTAACGAATTTACAAATGATGATTCTTCAGCAAGGAGGCAAGCTACTATACGATGATGTAGCAAATGTGGTAGTACTTCACATAATGCATGAATTTATTAATTAGATCCAGCATTAGTTGATCTTTGAATTGTATGTAATTTAATTCTAATTTATAGTATTGTTGTAATTTTATTTCAATGGAATGTGGGCAATTGAGGTAAAAGTGTACAGGGTCCTGATATGTACAGGGTCCTGATAAACCACGTTATTTATTCTGTTTTGATTACCTAGTAAACCCATCCCTTAGAATTTAAAAAAGGGCTCATAAGTGTGCTACAGAAAGCACCATGTAAATGCAGTGATCTTTTCATGACTCCCGGCTTGACTCGATCGATTTGACTAAAACTCTTCACACTTGAGCTGCTATTTTCTCGACGCTATCTACGTTGCCCTGCAGCGGCCAATTTTGACTCGTAAGAATTGTATCGTCCTTCCTGAAAAACGCCTTTTCTATTGCTGATATCGTGTCACAGCTCGCTGTGTTGAGTCCTATCGTTCCTTTAAATTTATAGTGGTGTGATATAATATGTATTGAGGAATTTAGAAAGTTGGGTACTCGCTTACTGTATGGTCGAAAGCTGCGCCATATTAATATTCAAACTACCAGCATTTCAATTGTATATCAATATACTTATATAATTCACAAATTCATTCATTCCAATACTGATATATAATTTTTCCTGTTTTACTTTCTCTTTTGCTGCCTGGCCTTCATCAGCTCCGTTGTTTTTTTACTGCCATGTTCACAACAATCCTGTGATTCATATCCTCCCCTTTCTTTCCCCCATCATGGTACCTAAACCACGGCATGAAAATCCCTGTCATAGATGCTATTATAGCAACTGAAATTTCGAGCGCGGATGTTTATCTCAACGCCTCAAGGAGCTCCTCGAAAGCTCAGGAAAACTTATCTTAGGTAGACTAGAAACACCTTTACTTATGGCACCAGAATCATCCACCAATCCCTCCTGCCCCTTTACCCTCCACCTCCCCCCTCCAACCACCCCCTCTACCTAGGATTCTCCCCAAACGGCTTCCCGGTACAATTAAACCCCTCCTGACCCACCACCCCATCACAAAGAAACTGCACCGGCCTCGTCCCATTAACCGTATCCCAAATCCCCTTCATCCCCTCAATCACCACCCCGGTACACGGCGCAGCACCACTACACTGCAACTCCGCCACCACATCACTAGTGGCCGTACCCTTCCAATCCCGCAATCGTATATCCGAAAACTGGAAGAGCGACGTGTCGCAATTCCCCGTTGCGGAATTATACGATGTGCATTGTGTGATGGCGAAGATACCCGTGTTATTATGGAGAGTGAAATCGGTAAAGGAAAGGTTTTTCGCATGTCCTAGACCGCCGCCTCCTCCGTTGGGGGGATAGCCGGTCGAGAGACCCGTCCAGGTTTTCATGTAGACGCCATAGCGCATATTATAGGAGCGGATGTTGCGAACTGTTATATTTTCTACTATTTCGTATTTACCCTCTGAGATGAGATGATTTGGTTAATACAAGTTCGTTTTGGATTTTGGGGTTGAGGGATTTACCGTATTGACCGATACTTCCGATGGCTACGCCGAGCCCGGTGTGGAAATCACAGTCTTCGATGAGGATGTTGCTAGAGTTTGCTTTCATGGAGATGGAATCATCACCATTATCTACCGTCCAACCACGAAACGTGATATTATTCGCATATATCGTATCCGCACCATCAGTCTGCCATGCTATTAGCCTTCTCTCCAGAACATCAAATCCAAACCAAACCAAACCAAAAAATAACCTACATTCAAACTACTAAATTCAAACCCCACCGGCCTCACATCCGTACTATTAACATAAATATTTTCCAACAAAATATTTTCCGCATAAATCAACGTCATCGTCCACATCTGACTCTGCACAAACCTAATATTCTCAAACACGCAATCCGTCACCCCAGTATAGGTAATCTGATGCGGTCTTCCAGGATAATTATTTGTGCCATTAATAAACTCATACCAAACCTCTCCATTACCATCGAGCGTCCCATATCCATGACCATCCCAATGAATATTCCGACCACCGAATAACCATGCACTACTTTGATTTTGGTAGCCGACTGGGAGAGAATTATTGAGCCAGTATGTGATGTTGGTTGACCATAGTAGTGTACCGTGGAGATCGACTTTGACGTTGGAGAGATTCGTGGTGTTCATTACAGTTTGGATGTTGTAGGTCGTGTTTTTGAATAGCACGGTTCCGTGGGTTGTGATTCCATCGTTGTGACCACATTCTGAGAAGGCGCGGATGATGGCTGGGGCGCTATCGCTGCCGTCTGTAGAGGGTTCTACTATGCATATTTTTTCCTTGAGGACGGAGACTTCTGGGGAAGAATGGGAAAATATGAGGGCAGGAAAGCTCAGCGCCGTAAAAAGGATTTGAGGCAACATTTTGCGGTAGAGTAGATTAAAGCATGATAGACATAACGTTCTATATATATAGTAAAAACCCCGAGATTTATATACTCACAACGATCTTTCGGTGTAGACTTCCCCGTGATGGAGACAAAATCAGATATTCCAAGGTTGGAGGAGATATATGCGGGGAATTGCGGGGTATCACGGTGATCAATGACTATTGCATTAAACCATGTACAGTGCACAATTACAAAAATATAACAAAAAGGTTAAATACTTAGGAATTCAGTATCATCAACAAAATTCGTGATGGCTATGTACAGCGTATGTTCAAAAGCTTAGGGTGATCTAGAGCTCGCTACGTCTCGCCCAGCTGAATCGACCAGAAATTCTTTCATTCCATACTGCTATTCCCAAGAGCATCAGGATGATAAAATGTCTCCCCCAATCATTGACATTTACCTTCCGCCCCGCCCCCATCTTTCCTATGCATGGTAATGCTCTCCACTGGCCGAAGAGGGCAAGCCCTCGGCAATTGATGCAAGTATGACGTCCGAGTAGTGCGATAGTGCGATCTGTATGATCTATCGTGATGATGATGCTCTGACATAGACTCTAATATGTTCTTACTATTCTGATTAATAGCATATCATAAAGAATGCATACTTATGTCGATGAATGACTTGTATCTGAGCTATGCTTCCTTGGCAACACTGTATACTTCTCGTCTGTCGAATAGTATAATGTCATCTAGAGCATATCCTAAAGCACCAACGTTGTCCTTCAATCACTAATCTAAATGCCCACAAGTAATCACATACACACATCATACCCCATTCCTACTCCCCTACGGTACTTACTCTCTCACTCCCACCATCTCTCATCCAAGCCTTCCAAAAACTTCAAATCAACATTAACAAAACTCCTCCACAAATCCACCTCCTGTCTCCACGGTCTCATCTGAACCGCAAAAGTAACACCCGCTACAATCTTTGCCAGCTCTTTCTCATCAGTCGCCATAACCAAATATTTATCTCTCTTCGGCACCACTTTATTCCCGAATTGTTTCTGAAAAGGTTCTATCCGTTTCTTACACGTCACATGCATGCTAAACTCTGAATTCGGCAGATCTTTTGGAACAAATAACCAAGTGAACATGCGCCCTATTAAATCATAGAAGGTAAATCCGTCACGTTTATCGTGACCAACCGTTAGGGGATAGAAATATGGGGCACTCCATAAGCGAAGTAGAGCGAATTTGGCATTGGGGTGAGAAGTTGAGAACTTCTTGGCAGTACTTAAGAGGGGTGGGACTTTAGAGGGATCTTCCATCCAGCCTGGCATTTCGAGGTCAGGAATAAGCATACGCCAAGCGACGAAAAGGTCGGGTTTGGAAGGGCGAATGGGTTCTGTACCCTGAAATGCCTGACAACTGGCTTCTGTCGATGCATGACTTCGAATGATACCAGACTTATAAACTGTAAAAGGGTCTGTTAGTGACTTTGAGAATAAAAGAAAGGAGCGCGTGCTTACGTTTTGCAATGATAGGTCGAATTGTCATATCCCATTCAAGGGGGAATGATGCGTAATCATCCGTGAACTTCATTTGCCTCCGATACTTTTCGAGATCGGCGTAAAGTTCTTTAGGCTGATGGATTGTAGATGTGTCTGTTCTAATATCTGGATAACTCTTGGCTCGCTTCTCCTGGTCGAACATCAAAGAATTTTTGAATGCCTTTCCCTCTTCGGAGTTCAGGAATTCTGGGTTAAAAAATGGGTATATTTTAGCCAGCGCCTTCTCTGCATCTTTCACGTCATCAGCTGTGACTTTGAGCCAACCCATCACCTCAAAAGTGAGCACGGTTGAAGATCCTTTGAAGAAGGGCCTTCGAGAACGATTATATTTCCAGGATTTATGGGTCATTTTCTTCATTTCTAGATAGCGCTCTTTCTCATGGGGAGTAAAGTCAGCTTGATGCCAAGCTTTTTTGAAATCTACTCAAGAAGTTAGTCTTGCTTGGGAGTGTGAGAGGGCCAGAATCATACTTCTCGAGGTTGTCTTCTCAATGAACTTCATAAACTCTCCCTCCAAATCCTCATTAGGAAATTCATCTTTGTGAGTCTTCTCGACTGCAAGTCTGTGTACAACCGGCCAAAGTTTCTTGGGAAAATCTTTCGGAAAGGGGTCAACATTATCATCATCATCGTCATCCACATCTTCAAATTCATCATCGTTCGGACTTCCATGAGAATCATCTTCGGAATCTTCTGATTCCCAATTCCAGGTTCCTTCGACGAATCTTTTGATGGAAAAGTCTTCTTCCTCAAATGCTCTCAATGAATCCTTTTTACCAACAGATACCTGGGCATTAGGTGCCTCCTGAGCTCGCTCCTCGGGGAATAATACCTCATCTTCCAGAGCATCTGCCTCGTTATAAAAGAGATTGCTCGGCCATGAGTCAGTTAGTTCAGTCGGTGGCTGATTCGGTTTATCGATGTCGCCATAAAAGAATTTTGATCTCCCATCTTGAAGATAATCCCATTGGTTTATGAACTGTTCTTGATCTCCCGGTCTAACATCTCTGTAATGGCTGTCTTCATCACGATACAGCGTCTTCAATATAGGGGCCGCTGGTTTGTATAAGTCTTTACCCTTGCCGCATCGAAGTGCTTTGATATGCATCTGAGCTCGGTTAGTAGGGGTTGATAAGTTCTTTCAAGGGGTTAACTTACTTGCTGAACAGTATTATACAGTCCAGCCAAACTTTCCCCAGGTTCAAGATCCCAAACATAAATATCATAATAATCTTTGAAGGAAAAGTTCCACTCTCGATGACGATCCATTTCCTCGAAAAATTCAGGTCCGATCCTTTTCAGAACGTTCCAGACATTTTTAACAGCTCGTCCAAGACCACTTTTTTCTCGCCATAACCATCGCTCTTCTTCTGGAGGTTTTACTAACAACTTACCACTCTCAGCATCTCTAACAAGTAAAACTAGACGATGAGTTTGCATGGATAGATATTGAATGAATCGGCGACTCGCTTGATCATCTCGTTTGATATGGGCACAAATCACGTTTCTTGCCTGGAATATAGCATGTTGACGTCGGGTTTGTTTGCTACGACCTCCTTGTGAAAAGCTGACACTGAGCTCCTTGGCATCCGGATCTGAACTTTCGTAGTACATGATGAAGCCCTGGCATCATGCCATTAGTCGACCAACCATAAGTAAGGCCAATGAAACTCACCAATTGCAATGCTTGTTGCTTCAGCCGATTCCCAACCCATGATGCCCAATTTGACGCAGGGAAGTAACCCCAGCAGGCCAAGATATTTAGCTCAAAAAACTCCTCCCAATTCCGACAAAGCTCGATTGCAGTATTGAGGTTACTATCCTTCGCAATGATGGAGAAATGTAACCACCCTCCACGACTCATTGCTTTATCACTGGGATAATTCCAAATCGTCCTACCACAGATCTTTACGCGGATCTTCTTGCGTACTTTCCGAATGCTATCGGAATTACCAAAATCAATCGCACCCCCTTCCTCACCTCCCATAATGTCTTTCATAGATGAAGCCATCCCGGGGATCATCCCAAGCATACTCTCAGCCGCCTTTTCTCGGGAAACTTCTCGCTTTGAACGCCATGTTCCAGGTAAATCACCGCGCTTTTTCCGTGTCAACCTCATCTTTACGTCATAAGGGTCAGCAAGGGTGGCTTCATCGTCTTCGTGACCATGAGCGTCATCGCTTAGAGCCTCTCGTTCATCTTGCTCTTCTGCTTCTTCTGCTTCTTCTCCGGATCGAAAGAAATCTGCGCATGCATCGCGGATTTCTTGGAGGCTAGGTCTCTCCATTTTGAGACAAACATCTCTCAGGGCCGTACCAGTCACTTCCTCATCTGCAAAGAATGCCTCAATGCTATCAGCGCGAAGAGCTGCTGGGAGTAATGCGGCGTGCCCAAGCAGTAACCGACAGAACAGTAAGTGTTTGATCTCTGATATCTCTCCGAGCAGTCGTTGGATTTCAAATTCGGTAAATGTTCGGGTTGTTTTTTGAACGTGAGGATTCTCTACCGTACCAGCCACCATTACCCCATGAACATCATCAAGGTCAATTTTGATTCCATGAGCCAACCTATGATGTATGTGCTCTCGGGTTTCGATGAGAGATTTATCAGGGAGCTCTTGTGGTTTGGCAGTAGATTTACTTGCCTTGGTTGTCTGAGAAGGAGGGGTAGTTGTAGCTGGTCCATTCTTCTTCTTTTTCTTCTTCGACTTTTTGGAGATAGTAGAAGACTCAATTTGAGATACAAGTTCGTCGAGACTGTTTGTGTCAATGGTTTGTTCTTGAGATTCTACATTATTCTCGATCAAATCATTCTTGTCGATTTCATTTGAGGGCGGTTTATCCATTTTTGATTCTTCGGTTGTGAGTTCTTCTTCTGAGGACATCCATAAAAAATGTCGCATGAGATCTTTTAGATATGGTCAGTGTGTGTCGAATGAGCATGTAACGTGAAGCTCCCCCTTCAAAGTATGCACATGTAACTTGTAGAGTGAAATCAACATACCGATAAAGTTTTCTCTTCCATCCTCCAGTTCATCTTCAATAGGATCCCACTCCATGTCATCATCCGTGCCCTCATTCTCCTCTACCTCCTTCATCTTCTCTTTATAAACTTTCTCCAGGAAAGTATCTTGCTTTTTCTTCTCTTCCCTTCTCATTTTCTCCTCCATTCTTGGTTTGGCCTGCTTCCAATTTCTTTGCCATAACTGTGCTTCTTGTTTTACTTTCTTTTGCTCCTTTTCTCGGTTTGCTTCCTCGTCGTCCTGGCATTCTCGTACCCATTTGAACCATTGTTGATTCCTATACAAGATCTGAGGAGAATTGATTAGCAGAGTCCATGGTGTTTGTCGAAAGTTGACAAACCTCAGCAGTTCTTCTCTCGAGTCGTTCTAGAGCCTTGGTAACATATGTTTTCTGGTTCATGAGCTGATCCAAAAATTTTGCATGTCCATAGTCCATGTTCTGACTGAAGAATCTACTATGATGCAACCTTCTCGCCCTTATTACTCTTTCCAGTAATTGATATTTCGTCCATAGCCAATCGTGTAGTTCCCTGCATTCTGCCTCTGTTGTCACATCCTCAAAGGTCTCATTGCCGAGGGCAGTTTTCGAATTCGCAAAGTACGGAGGAGGATTTTTGTCCAGGCGTTCAAGTCGAGCTGTGCAAATTTTGTATCCACGATAGAGACCTAAAGATTGTTAGATATTGTTGAACTTCTCGGGGCGTTTCTATGACTATAATACCTTGACACTGTTTAGAGTGGAAGCTGCAAAAGAGACCATTTATAGATGTAGCAGTCTCCAAGCAGCGTTTTTCATCAGACACGTTAAGTGCATTGCACTGTGAAGGAGAATTGATATCCATCGCCGTACTTCATTGACAAGATTGTAGAGGTGTGAATAAAGCTTCCTTGCACGCCGATGGGATATTTCAAGGAAGGTATAGTACTTGTGGGGCTTGGTGGTCTTAATTGGTCCTGATAGGAGACGCGTTTCGCGTCTGAATGTGATATCTGATATGCATGGCAGGTAATGTTGCTTGGGGATGTTCAGAAGATCGATTGAATGAAAGATTGATATCATATGAAGCTCGGTAAATTTAAAGATTGATCTTACTCGGATCAGGCTGTATAAAGAATACTCGAGGGATTAAATCCATCTTAAAGGAAAAACAGAGTTCTAATATCGAAATCACCAAATAACCACCGTCCGTGCCTATCGGAAAAGCTACCCCGCCTTTCCCCGTACAGTAATAAGTACTCTAAAGATCACAATTGCTGCACAACCATATCAAGAATAAAAAACAAAGATCCGATTCTTTGGAAATGGCGTGATGAAGAATTGGAACTCGTATATAAATAAATATTGATAGAAAATATATATGGCATTAGAAGATGTACATTTAATTTAATATTACCTTCTTATTTGATATGCAAGATCTTACTCTTACTTGGTGTTCATAGCACCTGCCATTTTGTCTCTTGATGCTTCAAGTCATGAACTCAACGACTCATTGTTGGACGTCTATCCATCTTTTTAACATTCGCCACAATCCCAACCACCGTACGGACAACATTCACGAGTATGCAAGTATCTTTTAAACCAGAGCCTATATTTCGATCCTATTCCTCTACTTTTCTTTTCTCTTCTCTCTCTTCTTCTATCATATATTACATATCACGACAGAGGATTCCTATATATTGCCAGACAACTATTAAATTCCTCATCATATCACAGCCCGTTTGGCTTAGCGGTAAAGCGCATCACTAGTAGTTTTCCGAAAGGTAAATAAATAGGTTCATGATGAGATCCTAGGTTCGATTCCTAGAACGGGCAATGAGAAACTAATAATTTTGCACTTTTTCTTTTGCATTACCTACTTGTTGGTGATCAGTTTGAGGAATAAGATGGAGAGGAAGGGAGTTGCTTGGTATTTTTCACCTTGGGGATGTTTCGATGAACCCCACAGCGGTGAACATTTTTCTGTGGTGATGCTATTTTTTACAACTCATTATTTCATTCAGATGAACAATGGTATTTCCCACCATTTCGATTTAAATCCAGCTATTCCACGATTCTTGGCACCGGAAGCATTCTACTTCATTATTACTTACCATGACTATACTTTTCATCACAAGATACTTCAAGCCGAGAGGACGAGTTTGATACATACTTATTAGCTGAGAAAAATGCCCATGGGTCACAAAGCTAGACGGAGCTGGAGCGACTAACTTCTGAGTGATCTTTGGCTGCGATGCTGAATGGTATGTCATACTGATACTCAGGAATCATCATTAAGTAATATGCGCCGACCAATACGAACCGATTTCATTCCGGCCTCTCTTTCATTTATCGTCTGGCCTTTGAAACTTTCGCATGTGTCGAGAAAATGCCATTGATGTTCGTGACATCCCAATTTCTGGTAGTATCCACGATCGGGAAATTATTCAGAAACTTGTAACTTCTGTAACCTCCAGTGAGTTACCATCATTATAGAAGTCCGGCGAGCAAGGCTCGACGCTACATTTTCGAATGACACCAAGCCTGTCAGATTCTAGGACCCTTATTCGACCGAAGCAAGATATAATAGATGCAAAGGGCTTAACTTAGCCAAACTTTATCCCACAATACTGACGATCAGATAAAGCAACCAAATCTGACACTCTTCGTCGGAGATATCCAGGTTATCAGCATATAATCTTCGACCCAAGGGTTCATTGTCCTACCCCCCTTATGTAACTCGTTTAACATCTCAAACGATGGTACGTCTCTGTACAATGTGATAGGTCGTAATTGTATCATAAATCACTCAGGTGAGTCAATGACAACATCGTTAGAAGGCCTTGTATGGTGAGTTGGTCGGTCTGCACGTGTGTTAAATATAAAAAGAGGATGGATACGGGGAAAAGGAATTGAGTGTTCAGCCTGTAGAGTGTTGGACACGGCGACATCTGATAAGGCGGAATCAGATTTTAAGGTACGGATCTACTTGACGAGAATAAATTTTACGATGATCAAGACAATGGATTTGTGTAGTTTCCGATATGATTATTTTTAGGTAAGATTACTTTCAACTTGTTATTAGATCTGAGAGCCTGCCATCGTTGGATTGAATATTTTCGAAATTGTCAACGCTCCTTCACAATGGCTTACCTCCCCTATGTTGAACCTGGACTCGAAATCATTCTTCCACTATCAACTTTCATTTTCATACTCAACATCACTCGAGATGTTCTCGACAACTTTCTCTACTGTGGACTCATTGGTGAAGTATTCATCGGTATACTATATGGAATGCCCATCACTGGAACATCATGGCTCAACATAGAAATGCAAGAAACAATACAATATCTCGGATATCTGGGGCTCATCTGTCTAGTATTCGAAGGCGGACTTATTACCGATCTTAAAATGTTGAGAGAAACAATATGGGTAACACTTTCCGCAGCAGCAATTGGGATTCTAATGCCTATGGCTCTCTCATTTTCCATCATGGGTATGAAATTCGATACAGTCGAAGGTTCGGGATATCCGACTGCATTGGCTGCTTTCTCAGCTGGTGTTTCACTATGTTCCACTTCTTTAGGATCTACCTTCATCATACTTTCATCAGCAAACTTACAGAAAACTCCAACTGGTACATTGATTGCTGGCGCCGCAATGATAGACGATATCCTCGTCCTTGTAATGGTTAAAATCGTCACAGCACTAGGACAAGGACAATCAAATCCATGGAGAATAGCTCGACCGGCGATTTCGAGCCTGAGTCTCGTTCTTGTCACCTTTCTCCTGGTGCCATTTCTAATCAAGCCCATTTACAAAACTTTCCATTCCATCTTCGCAAACCAGAAAGATGTTAACCGGGGTACTTTCGGTGAGAGTTATGATACAGAAAAGGGGATTTCCCGACATATGGGATTTATACTTTCTACTTTGATACTTATACTTTTGGTTACTATTGCTGCGTGTATAGAGGGATCTATTCTACTTTCTGCATTTCTAGCAGGAGCAATCGTCAGGTATACATGGCAAAGTACTGAGCTGGACGTGGAAATGAATATGGATATGGAGATGGAGATCGATCGACCTACTTTCATGTTCGAAGAGTACTACAAACCAATCATGGATCACATACTCGTACCTTTTTTCTTCGTAGGTTTTCTTCTAATATTACTCTACATATAATATCCATAACTAAGGATATATAAACTCCCATCCATCTAATAAAATAAATACTCACCCAAGTTTAGGCCTCAATCGGCTTCTCAATCCCTATCTCAGAAATGTTCTCCCCATCTATAATCTACAAAGGAATTTTCTACGCCCTCCTCATGTTCCTAGCCAAAGCATCCGTAGGACTAATTCTGTATATGAATTTCCTGATCCAAAAATTTACAACACAAAAATCCCACTCACAGATACAAATCCAAATCCAACATCCCGAATCACAACTCGAAATTTCCCAACACGAAACAGGAACCTCTAATACCAGCACCAACAATCCACCCAAGCCACCTCATCTAGACGCCCTCATAGTCGGCTCCACGATGATCGCCCGTGGTGGCTTCGGCTTCCTCGTTGCGTCTGAAGCGCAGAGTTCGGGGATATTGAGTTTACACCGTTATCACGGTTTGGACTCTAAGGATCTTGGCAGAATTGACGTGCAAAGTTTGCAAAGTTCGGGTAGATTTAAAAGAGGATTAGAAAATTTAAATGTGGTAGAAGATCAGGTATTTTTGGTTATTATCTGGGCGTTGGTTTTATGTACGATTTTGGGACCGGTGGTGGCGGGGGTGGCGGTTAGGAGGAAGGTGCGTATGGCGGGTGGAAGTGGATGTGCATGTGTGGCTGC